>NC_064633.1:414293629-414520033 GCF_023864275.1 Schistocerca cancellata
CTACAGGTGTAATGGCCACAGGTGGCGAGGCTATATGGAAGAGATTTATTTATATGGAATGGGTGGCAGCTGTCGAAGTGAAGGTATTGCTGGTGGTAAGTAGGTTTGATACGGACAGATGTACCAGTGTAACCTCCTTTGAGGTGAGGTGGATGTCAGCTTGTGAGAAGGTGGCTTGCTGGGTTGGGAGTACCAGGTGAAATGAATGTGGTAGAAAGTGTAGAAGTTTTGAAGGAATGTGGATATGGTGTCCTCACCCTTGATCCAGGTCACGAAGATTTTAGCAGTGAATCTGAACCAGATGAGGAATTTGTGATTCTGGGTGGTTAGGAAGGACTCCCTTAGATGGCCCATGAATACACTGGCATACGATGGTGCCCTCCCTACAGGTGCTCATTGCCATACTCCATACTTGTATGGCAATGAGCACCTGCTAGGGAGGGCACCATAGTTTGTGTATATAGTTGGCTATGGTGACCACAAAGGAAATCATAGGTTTGGAATTTGTCTGGTAGGAAAGGTAGTTTCAATAGGGCAGGACCATGGGTATTAGGGATGTCGATGTAAAGGGAGATGGCATCAGTAGTGATGAGCAGGGCACCATGTGGTAAAGGAACAGGAACTGTGGAAGATCAGTGGTATCTTTTACATGGGAGGGTAGGTGGCAGGTAATAGGCTGAAGATCTTGGTCTACAAGAGCAGAGATTCTCTCAAGGGGTACATCCATATCAAACTTACAAACCACCAGCAATACCTCCACTTTGACAGCTGCCACCCATTCCTTGCCATAAAGTCCCTACTGTACAGCCTAGCCTTCCGTGACCGTCACATCTATAGTGACAAGCTGTCCCACTTGAAATATATCAAGAGTTTCACTGAGGCCTTTATAGACTGTAATTACCCTCCCAACATTGTACAGAAATGGATCTTGCTTGTCTTTTATCTTTCCAGTCACCCACCACCTCCCAAAGTCCCACCATGCAGCCACAGAGGAGCATTCTGCTTGTGGGTCAGTATCAACAAGGATTGGAGCAACTGATTCACATTATCCACCAGTATTTCAAATACCTCTTGTCATGCCCTGAAATGAGGAATGCCCTACCCACTATCATTCCCACCCCTCCCACAGTGGTATTGACCGGCCACCAAATCTACACAATATCCTTGTCCATCCCCACGTAACACCCACTCCCAACCCCGTGCCTCATGGCTCGTATCCCTTTAACAGAACTAGATACAAGACCAGACCTTTACTCAACTCTGGTCACAAGCATCATTTATCTTATCATCAAAGGCAGGGCTACCTGTGAAATGAGTCAAGTGGTCTACAAGCTAAGCTGCAACCACTGTGCTGCGTTTTACATGGGCATGACAACTAACAAGTTGTCTGTCCACATGAATGTCTACCGAAAAATTGTGGCTAGGAAATGGCTAGATCACCCAGTTGCTGAGCTGCTGGCCAACACAACATTCTTCATTTCAATGACTGGCTCATAAGCTGTGCCCTCTGGATCCTTCCTGACAACACTAGCTTTTCTGAATTGCGCAAGTGGGAACTCTCCCTGCGATACATCCTATGTTCACATAATCCCCCTGGAACTTTCATTACCGTATTTACTCGAATTTAAGCCGCACTCAAATCTAAGTCGCACCTGAAAAATGAGGCTCGAAATCAAGGAAAAAAATTTTCCCGAATCTAAGCCGCACCTGAAATCTGAGACTCGAAATTCAAGGGGAGAGAAAAGTTTTAGGCCGCACTTCCAAATCGAAACAAAGTTGGTCCATTGTAATATGAGACACAATTTAGGTTGAATGAATGACGATACAGCTGTAGTAGTTTGGTTCGAGTCGTAAGCTTAGCAGTTAAGCTTTACCAGGTAGCCCTTGTTATGCGTCAGGCGCTCCGTCCGTATTTTTGATCTGACAAGTGCAGTTCTCTTTGTTATAGGTGTTTCCATCACTCAAAGCTGAAAATGCATTACTGTACTGTGTCATGCATTGTTTGTCGCATTCTGAAAATGAGGGTTTACGGCCTGTCGCCGCTCACGGCATGGACAGGATTTAAATGAGATAGCAGCAAACACGAAAGAATACATGGCAAAATGTTTATATTCGTACTGCATGTGATTCACAATTCATAAAAGTTCCTATTAGCAACCATTTCTTCTCACAATTAGGAAAAAATTCAGAAAGCAGAGTTGGCCATATTGACAAATATCCCAGTCTTGCCAGTCGGATTTTCGTAGTACATTGAAATGCTGCTACGTTCGAAGAGGAACAATACGGAATTTGTATTTACTTCGTTGTGTGTGTGTGAGAGAGAGAGAGAGGGGGGGGGGGGTCATTCAGCAGTCTTTCTTCCCTCCTTCCCCCTCCCCCCCCCCCCCCCCCCCCCACTCCCCTCTCAGTGATTCACTATCTCCACTATATGGTGAGTAGCACTCTGTCCTTTTCATAATATTAACAGGTTAAACATTTTGCCTGAAAATGGCTACACACCCAAAAAAGAACACATAAAATTGAAATGAAAAACAGAATTTGCGTGAAACTTGTGTGTTTTAAATGAATGAGTCGTTCGAGTGACCATATTGAGATAAATATTTATCTCAAAGATATTGCATGAAAGGTTCGAGTTGGACAACCCCACTGTGTGGCGAGATTGGCTTAATGTCTAAATAAGGGCCCACTTTTCTGTTCACATTTTAAATAATTTAGTGGCATATAAACTACTTTAAAACTCAACCTCGGAAATTTTATACAGACCTTAGAGAAGATAAACAGGTGTGTAGAAAAGGAAGCAAAAAATAAACTACTACAACATTTCTTGTTAAGAGGTTTACTAATAAGAAAGAAAAGTTAACAAAAATCTAAAACTAAACCATGCCAGAAAAAAAAAGAAGAAACTCTAAAGAAACGGACATATAAGAGAATATTTAATCCTGTACTTTGGAGTAAACCGGTAAGACAGGGCATACAGAAAATAGTATTAATATAATAGAGGGAAACATTCCACCCTCTCCTTCCCTCTTTCCTGACGAAGCAGCCGTTGGTTGCGAAAGCTAGAATTTTGTGTGTATGTTTGTGTTTGTTTGTGTGTCTATCGACTTGCCAGTGCTTTCGTTTGGTAAGAAAATGGTAAGACTTCTAACTTTGACATAAGGAAGGGGAATCAGAAGCCAAACAGTGACTGATGTTTATACATCTAAAAAAGGGAAAATTAATGAAGTCCAGTATACACTTATTTATTCGGTGTGACAGAAATGGTTTACTTACTCCCATATTGTGTAAGTAATGTTTTTTCACTCATAATGTATAAACTACAGAATGGTATAAACTAATTTATACCAATTTTTTTTATTAGAGGTGACAATTCACTACATAAACAAATTTCCACAATCAGCAGAAACAACATTATTGATAGGAGCATTTACTATTCGCTTTAAAGTAATAATAATGTACGGATCTGTAAAACTGAAACTAAACTGCTGAAATGCTTCATGCCCAAAAATTTTGGAGATAGGAGAAAGAAAAGTTTGGAATTTTATAAATCCCATAAGACAGTTGCAGTTAATATGGCGAATTTCATGTGTGACCTACCTCTTACAAGACTATGTGGTGACCCAGAACTAGTTTGTGCACTGTATTAATGATTGTCAATTGGGTACACTCACCAGCCCCTGCGTGTTTTTTAGGTGGGTCCCCTTCTCAATTTGACAATGCCAAGCTGGTTCCCAATCTCTTTCTAAGAAAATATTATACACAGTTCAAATATAGTAACACACAAATCAGAGTCTGCACATTTCACAAACAGATGCACACATGTGCACTACTGTAAGTTAATTAACTGATACTATGGTGACAGGCAGGGTATTCAACCACAAAATTTAACTACATAAATTTCCAAATTATTTTTTTAATCTACTTCTGTCTAATAATATAAAATGATACATTTGTTATTAAAACATTAAATTTTATATCAACACATTCTTATACTACTTGTGTACTTGGTAAGTATAGTAATGTCAACAGCTAATCATGATTAACTGCTCTCAAGCTTTTCAGGTATGGATTCATTACACTCATTGCTCACTTCATCTTCAGCTTTTCTTGTTCTAGTACTAGTATTGATAATGGATATAAATACCATTTCTGCATAAAAAGGCATAGTGGTTTAGACTTTGCTATTCTACCCTGCTTGTTTCTCCACATTTGGCCAGTTAACTTATCTCAAGTTAATTAAATTTAATCATAGTTTGATTCATTTTCTCAACAACTGTTTAGTATGTTTTGTCTAATTTTAGGGAAATAATTTAGTGTTAATCCATTGTTACAGAAAATATTATTCTCATTTAAGCATAATGTATCAAATTATATTTTCAATTAATTGAAAAAAACATTGGAATTATTCTGGCACACACTTTTTATGTGCAGTGTGTGTGTGTGTGTGTGTGTGTGTGTGTGTGTGTGTGTGTGTGTGTGAGAGAGAGAGAGAGAGAGAGAGAGAGAGAGAGAGAGAGAAGTACAGCATTCTAAAGTGTTTTAATTTTCATTTTTCAACAGGAGCAACTCAACATTCCCCATCATATTTGTAATTTACACCATTGTGGATCAGTTTGTGTGTTTTATGTGCGCATTTATATTTGATGCTCAAGTGCCAAGTGACAGTTTGAGTCCTGTTGTATACATGGGAACTAATAAACTTGCATATTATGGCAGCAACCAGTTATTGAGAGTTGGGGAAATTTGCAAGAAAGTAATAGCGAACAGTTGATAGTATTTTAGTAGGAGCAAAACATGTCTTATTCATTTGTACTGAAGTATACAGCCAAAAAAGAACTATTTGTGCGTCAGATTTTTTGTAACTTATGTATTGTGAAAATAGGTAATTTGCTTGCAGTTACTGAATGAATGTGTGAAGCATGTATATTTGAAACTGTTGTTTTGTTTGAGATATATTGTAACAGAAAGTAAAGTAATACTGAACACATGAGTGCTACATAAGTGTGCAATTGTTTTCCTTCGATTCTTCCAGTTAAATCGTATAATTTATTTCAAACTTGTCAATCAGTATTAATGTGTAAATTGACAGCATTACAGAAACTGAATCTATATCTGCATGTCTGACTTTGGATGTTTTTGAAACACAAGTGCACATATATAATTTTCCTCTTCATTTTACACAATAGTTTCAGAGCTGCACACCATTTTCTATAACATGCAATGATGTTAATAAAATTCAGTATACTGTCCTTAAAATTTATTTTAAAATGAAACATGATTTGAGATAGATATTCGTATGCATTTATGTGTTTACACAACGTATATGTATGTATATATGTATATGACTATATTTTATATGTGTCCTGAATGTTATAATGCAGAAATATTGTCATCATGAGTGTGATCAAAACTCTAGCATTGTATCTAAATATTAATATTATTATAAAGATATATATCCTCGGATAAGAATTATATTTATAATTTAACAGTTGTAAATTTTAGTTTTGTGTATTTGCAACCTACGCTCTTTTCATAAGTCTGTGTAATTGGAAAAAATCTCATTTTCTTTGTAATTATGTGAAGATTTATATGTTTTTTATGTATTCCCTGTTTTCAGGCTTTCCTCACCCAGAACCAAAATAAAGTGATATACTTGAGAATGAAACTTGTTCATGTTCAGTTGTCAAATACTGTTCAGCTTTAATACAATTTCGTGTAAGCATATTTGTTACTTGGCAACGGCCATGCCGCAGTGGATACACTGGTTCCCGTGAGATCACCAAAGTTAAGCGCTGTCGGGCATGGCTGGCACTTGGATGAGTGACCATCCAGGCCGCCATGCGCTGTTGCCATTTTTCGGGGTGCACTCGGCCTTGTGATGCCAATTGAGGAGCTACTCGAGCAAATAGTAGTGGCTCCGGTCAAAGAAAACCATCACGATGACTGGGAGAGCGGTGTGCTGACCACATGCCCCTCCTATTCGCATCCTCCACTGAGGATGACACGGCGGTCAGATGGTCCTGATGGGCCACTTGTGGCCTGAAGACGGAGTGCTTTATATTTGTTACTTGTAAAAAAAATTAATCTTCTTTCTGAATGAAAATGTAAGACATCCAAATCACATGATGATGATGATTTAATTGTTTCAGCGAGAGTTTACTTAAACTTTATTGTTCAGTAATTCCCCTTCATGGTATTTGTATATCACATCAATGAGCTTTAGAATAGAGGTGCTTTTCAATCTCAGAAAGGCAGGCTTTTCAGTCTCAGAAAGGCAGTTTCAGAGGACAGACAAGGGAGAAAATACTGAGAATCCAATTAAGTAAATTACAGTCTGGGATAAACAACCCATTCTGCATGGTATCAAATTTTACAGTATGAGTGTAGCCAGAAATCCGTGCCATGTAATAACTGAACATTTCTCTGAGAAGTGTCATTTTTGCGAGCGAAAGTAGTAAAAAAAACCAAATTAAGATAAATGATGTAGGTGTATGCCAGCGCCTTAAGTAACATAGATAATCATTCCAGGTGAGTTACAAATACAATTAAGCATTTGTCATATAACTCAGAAGCACCAGTTGTCATTTATTTTTAGGTTTTCTTTAGTTTGCTTACATCTTTCCTCTTACCCCTCCAATTCTCCTCATACTGGGAGATTGTATTCAAAGCAGGTATCTGCATGACGTTGAAAGATGAAATCCCTTTGCCTTTTCTTCATTATTTCACATTTTTTTACACTTTCTTCTGCTCTACTCAGATAAAAACTTTCACCCTGAACAAGGACTTTTTCCTGGACTTCTCATTATCCTAAGTCTTATATGGCATTTGATGTAAAATTCCATGTTGAAGACTGTTGCACATTGTAGTGTCTAAAACTGTGTGAGTTTGTCACAGTTGTACCCAGTCTTTTTGTCACTGTATGGCACAGAATAATTTCAGTGAATTTATTCATGTCGGCAATTACTTATATTTTCCACATTTTTTTTCTTTCTCCACATTAACTATTATGCCAGGAGGTAGAAATCTACATCCTGTTACGGAAAAACCACTACTTGAATAAGGAGATGGTGTATAGAACCTGTACTTTAACATATCAGTTGCTGTAGTATCTTTGTTCTGGTCTAAAAAGCCGCCACTCATGAAGCAAAATGTTTTAATGATCATCAGATAATGACAAAAAAAGATGCTATTTCAATTGCTTCTTCAATAAACCCGTTTTTCAAACTACATTTATGGTGTAGCAGTGTTCAACTTTGAATTGTCTTCAGCAATTATAAAATTAGTTAAGTAAATCTAGCAACTATAACACCATGCCTGGAGCACAGTATCACCAACAGAAAACACTGGAAAATCCAGGATGGAATGTAACACTCTCATCATGCACTGGTGCTGCTGCTCGCAGTGTGGCCTCTGTTGCCTGAAACTGGAGTAGTATGTGCCAGTTGGGTTGGGGGGAGGGGGGGGGGGGGGTTGATAAAGGCCTTAACAGCCAAAAGCTTTAATTGTGAGAGGGTTTTTTTTTTTTTTTTTTTTTTTTTTTTTTTTTTTTTTCCCCCCCCCCCCTGCGACTCAGAATCTCCGATATATGGTGAGTGGCAACGTCCATTCACACTAGCTTCATCACCACCTCCCCCCCCCCCCCCAAACCTTCCCTCTCCCTTCCCCTAACTTCCCCCCTCCCTCCCCCCTTCATACATCTCGTGCCCTGTGTACTTTTTTCGTCTTGTTGTGCAGCCGTTAAGCCATCTTTCCAAAGACCTACCTCTCTCCAGCTACCCCATCTTTGTGTCCTTCCCTACAAACTCCCTACAAGTATCAATAATTAGTCTTTGGCCATGGGAGTGTGCGTTTGGTTGTCTGTGTGATGTGTGTGTGTGTGTGTGTGTGTGTGTGTGTGTGTGTGTGTGTGAAGTTTGTACTACTGCTGGAGAAAGAGCTAGTGTTCAAAAGCTAGTGTGAATTTTTTGATGCTGTGCTCCATGCATCAATCTGCTATAGGTGAGTGGTTGCCTTTCTCTTATTTGATGTGTTGTTCCATACAGACACAGGTTGTTCTGGCAATCATAATTAGGGAAGGGGGTTGATTATCTTTCTACTGTAGAAGATTATAGAATGATTTGTCTTCCTCCAGTTTGGCTATTTTGAGAAATAACTGGCACATTCCTATACTGCCTTTGAGGATACAGTCCCGATTCAAGGTACCTCCTGCCTGTTTCAGTTATGCGGTAATTAACATCACATAAAGTCAAACTGTTTAGGAGTAGCATACAATTATGACTTATCTGTGTATACTGGTGACTTATCCTGGTTCCCTTTGTCCTTTTCTTTTCCCTAATTTCTGTGTAATGTTTAACACGTCAATCGATTCAAAACCTGCAAAAGCTGATGTCCCCAACAACAGGGGTCTCTAACACCTTTCTTGAGGGCATCATCATACCTGTTCACAAATTGCACGGGTGATCGAGCATCCATGATTATCGACCAATCACATTGCTGAACAGTGATATGAAAATATTTACACAGCTTCTGGCATCGCAACTCAAGAAAGCCGCATGTTAAGTCACCTCCAGCAACCACCTACATCTACATCTACATCTACATCCATACTCCGCAAGCCACCTGACGGTGTGTGGCGGAGGGTACCTTCAGTACCTCTATCGGTTCTCCCTTCTATTCCAGTCTCGTATTGTTCGTGGAAAGAAGGATTGTCGGTATGCCTCTGTGTGGGCTCTAATCTCTCTGATTTTATCCTCATGGTCTCTTCGCGAGATATACATAGGAGGGAGCAATATACTGCTTGACTCTTCGGTGAAGGTATGTTCTCGAAACTTTGACAAAAGCCCGTACCGAGCTACTGAGCGTCTCTCCTGCAGAGTCTTCCACTGGAGTTTATCTATCATCTCCGTAACGCTTTCGCGATTACTAAATGATCCTGTAACGAAGCGCGCTGCTCTCCGTTGGATCTTCTCTATGTCTTGTATCAACCCTATCTGGTACGGATCCCACACTGCTGAGCAGTATTCAAGCAGTGGGCGAATAAGCGTACTGTAACCTACTTCCTTTGTTTTCGGATTGCATTTCCTTAGGATTCTTCCAATGAATCTCAGTCTGGCATCTGCTTTACCGACAATCAACATTATATGATCATTCCATTTTAAATCACTCCTAATGCGTACTCCCAGATAATTTATGGTATTAACTGCTTCCAGTTGCTGACCTGCTATTTTGTAGCTAAATGATAAAGGATCTATCTTTCTGTGTATTCGCAGCACATTACACTTGTCTACATTGAGATTCAGTTGCCATTCCCTGCACCATGCGTCAATTCGCTGCAGATCCTCCTGCATTTCAGTACAATTTTCCATTGTTACAACCTCTCGATACACCACAGCATCATCTGCAAAAAGCCTCAGTGAACTTCCGATGTCATCCACCAGGTCATTTATGTATATTGTGAATAGCAACGGTCCTATGACACTCCCCTGCGGCACACCTGAAATTACTCTTACTTCGGAAGACTTCTCTCCATTGAGAATAACATGCTGCGTCGTGTTATCTAGGAACTCCTCAATCCAATCACACAATTGGTCTGATAGTCCATATGCTATTACTTTGTTCAATAGACGACTGTGGGGAACTGTATCGAACGCCTTGCGGAAGTCAAGAAACACGGCATCTACCTGTGAACCCGTGTCTATGGCCCTCTGAGTCTCGTGGACGAATAGCGCGAGCTGGGTTTCACATGACCGTCTTTTTCGAAACCCATGCTGATTCCTACAGAGTAGATTTCTAGTCTCCAGAAAAGTCATTATACTCGAACACAATACGTGTTCCAAAATTCTACAACTGATCGACGTTAGAGATATAGGTCTATAGTTCTGCACATCTGTTCGACGTCTCTTCTTGAAAACGGGGATGACCTGAGCCCTTTTCCAATCCTTTGGAACGCTACGCTCTTCTAGAGACCTACGGTACACCGCTGCAAGAAGGGGGGCAAGTTCCTTCGCGTACTCTGTGTAAAATTGAACTGGTATCCCATCAGGTCCAGAGGCCTTTCCTCTTTTGAGCGATTTTAATTGTTTCTCTATCCCTCTGTCGTCTATTTCGATATCTACCATTTTGTCATCTGTGCGACAATCTAGAGAAGGAACTACAGTGCAATCTTCCTCTGTGAAACAACTTTGGAAAAAGACATTTAGTATTTCGGCCTTTAGTCTGTCATCCTCTGTTTCAGTACCATTTTGGTCACAGAGTGTCTGGACATTTTGTTTTGATCCACCTACCGCTTTGACATAAGACCAAAATTTCTTAGGATTTTCTGCCAAGTCAGTACATAGAACTTTACTTTCGAATTCATTGAACGCCTCTCGCATAGCTCTCTTCACACTACATTTCGCTTCGCGTAATTTTTGTTTGTCTGCAAGGCTTTGGCTATGTTTATGTTTGCTGTGAAGTTCCCTTTGCTTCCGCAGCAGTTTTCTAACTCGGTTGTTGAACCACGGTGGCTCTTTTCCATCCCTTACGATCTTGCTTGGCACATACTCATCTAACGCATATTGTACGATGGTTTTGAACTTTGTCCACTGATCCTCAACACTATCAGTACTTGAGACAAAACTTTTGTGTTGAGCCAACAGGTACTCTGAAATCTGCTTTTTGTCACTTTTTCTAAACAGAAAAATCTTCCTACCCTTTTTATTATTCCTATTTACGGCTGAAATCATCGATGCCGTAACCGCTTTATGATCACTGATTCCCTGTTCTGCGTTAACTTTTTCAAATAGTTCGGGTCTGTTTGTCACCAGAAGGTCTAATATGTTATCGCCACGAGTCGGTTCTCTGTTTAACTACTCAAGGTAGTTTTCAGATAAAGCACTTAAAAAAATTTCACTGGATTCTTTGTCCCTGCCACCCGTTATGAACGTCTGAGTCTCCCAGTCTATATCCGGCAAATTAAAATCTCCACCCAGAACTATAACATGGTGGGGAAATCTACTCGAAATATTTTCCAAATTATCCTTCAGGTGCTCAGCCACAACAGCTGCTGAGCCAGGGGGCCTATAGAGACATCCAATTACCATGTCTGAGCCTCCTTTAACCGTGACCTTCACCCAAATCATTTCACATTTCGGATCTCCGTCAATTTCCTTCGATACTATTGCACTTCTTACCGCTATAAACACGCCTCCCCCTTCACTGTTCAGCCTGTCTCTGCGGTATACATTCCAATCTGAGTTTAGGATTTCGTTACTGTTTACGTCTGGTTTCAGCCAACTTTCTGTCCCTAGTACTATATGGGCGTTGTGATCGTTTATTAATGAGAGCAGTTCTGGGACCTTTCTGTAGACGCTCCTGCAGTTTACTATTAGCACATTAATATTGTTATTCCCTGTTGCATTTTGCCTACTCCTATCTTGCCGCGTCTCAGGAGGCGTCTTGTCGGGCCTAGGGAGGGGATTCTCTAACCTAAAAAACCCCCATGTGCACTCCACACGTACTCCGCTACCCTTGTAGCCGCTTCCGGCGTGTAGTGCACGCCTGACCTATTCAGGGGGACCCTACATTTCTCCACCCGATAGCGGAGGTCGAGAAATTTGCACCCCAGATCTCCGCAGAATCGTCTGAGCCTCTGGTTTAAGCCTTCCACTCGGCTCCAAACCAGATGACCGCGATCGGTTCTGGGAACGATACTACAAATAGTTAGCTCTGATTCCACCCCGCGAGCGAGGCTTTCCGCCTTCACCAGACTCCCCTAAGAGGCAACGACAATATCTGTACTGCCCTTTGCCATTACAGACACATGATAGTGTTTGCTCATCACCAATGTTTCCCTGGTGCCTTGGCATTGCTGGACTTTAGCCAGGCCTTCGAACGTGTAGACCACCCCTATTTTCGGGCAGTTCTTCAGCATATGGGTTTCCCTGGCGGTTTTATCACAGTCATTTTGTGCCTTTTGAGTGGCGTGCCCTCCAAAATCGTGTACAACGGCCGCCTCACGACCCCTCTTCGCATAGCTCGATCTGCCTGGAAAGGCTGTCACTTTCCAAGATTTTATATGCTTTCACGTTGGAACCCCTGCTCCAGGGACTGCACCAACATTTGGAAGGTATTACGTGCACTGGCACCATTTCTGTTGCATGGCCTACGCCGACAACCTTGTTCTTTATCTGCCCAGTGAGGATGAAGTTCAAGCAGCACTGACATGGGTGGCGACTTACTGCGTAGCACTGGGCAGCTCCCTCAACATGTCCAAATACAAGGTCTGACTCATTGGTGAGGGCCTAGCAGAGAGAAGCATCGCCCCCCTTAGTGTCGCCGCCATGGTTCAATATCTTGGCATTGAATTCACCACCAATCTCGGTCAATCAGCGCCTATTATTGGTAGGCGTTTGCTGCAGACTGTCAGAGCTAGCCTTGCAGATCACTGGCTACGAGTCCTCGACGTTATCCAGCACGCCCAATATGTGAACATCTATAATGCCTCCCATATACCAAACGTGGCTCAGGTACTACTGGTCCCAACTCTTCTCCCCGACATCTGTTGATGACATTGGGCTCCTTCGTCTGCTCAGGGATGTTATTCAATGTGCAGTAAGATTCCCTTGCACTCCCTCGGGACCTTGGTGGGGTGGGACTAATACATGTACCAAACAGAGTCACAGCACTGTACATCAACTCCCAACTCAAACTCGGGCATCGTTGTCCGCAAAGCCTCACTGGCCTCCTATTCCAAGACTTTGCGCCAATCTCATTGTCTGCCCCAGTTTTGGTCTCAGCCATCCCATCCTCCTTTTATCATATCCGGCAATTTTTCCTGGACTTCAGTTATGTCTACCAGTCTTTACCCCTTACACCTTGTTACAGGAAAACAGTTTACTAAGTGTTAAAACAATGCCACCTGCCCAACCCCATCAACATTAAGTATCCCCAGTGTGTGTGGCAGCACATATGGAAAGTGGTCCATGCCCGCTTTCTCGAATCTGACGTCCAATCAGCGCAGTATATCATGGGGAATGGCAAAAAAGTTAAGCGATATCGACTGAATTGCATCCATCTGGCAGACTTGTTTCTCTGTATCCACCATGGAGTAGACGACACAGATGACCACCAGTTCCACTGTGGTTCAGCATCCGATGTCTGGACACTTGCGCGCCATTTTTTGATGTTTCTTACATGCCAAACACCCACTCAGATTGCCACACACTTTTATTCGCGGAGGGGACTTATTACCCCACCACCAAAACTCACTCTCTGAACTGGATCTTTGGTCACACAATCTGTTATCTTTGTAATTCAAGCCATAAATCAGTGCTAGGATATTGGAATTATCTCAAAGAATGACATTGCATCCTGACATGCAATCCACACTATTAGCAGTACTTCTCTAATTCCTTAGGGAGCACCTTTAACAATCCACCTCACAACTGAACGTCCAACCATGAGAAGCTGAAAACTGATCTGAACCTACCTGAACTGAACAGAACCTAATCCCATTGAATGAGCAGACACATTTGGACATGCTGGCTGACGCAGGACCCGCTACTCGAGGTGCTCTAATATGCTTCAGAGACAACAGTCTGTTGCAGCCACCTTTATTCACACATTATGTTCTATAAATGACATCATGAAGGAGATCTTTCAGGTATATGGAACGAGTCAGTTTATATGTTAACAGGCAGAAGCAACCAATGTGGGACACCCATGAAAGTATACTGACGACAAATTACGACTAGTGCTAAACTACACATACTGATAATTTTGGGAATTACTATCTTTACATATATTAGAATGGTAAGAGCTACTTTGAGGAAAACCTCTTATCCTCCTCTTACACTTCTCAATCCTATTTTTTTAATCTAATATTTCAAACAAAGCAATTGTGTAACTTAACACAGACTCCTCTCATCTGTCTGTATACTGGCACAGTTAATACCTGTTTAATACAAACATTAGAGTTATGTGGACCTGATAGAGATTTTTGCATTATAATATAAAACTCCATTCTGAACTCTAGTTAGTGATGTATAATACACTGCTCTGCAAAATTTAAGGATACGGTAGATACATTGACATAACATATTAGCAACTCAGTGGAAATGAATGAAAGTGCACGAGTATGTTGCCAGAGGTCTCCCAGTAGCGCAAAGAAAGCTTTGTCACATGTTTTGGGAGGTGAATGTGACCGTAATGCCAAATGGGGTGGTCCTGCAACACAAGGTAGTTGAAGGAACCATAAATGACAGTGTGTGCCAATCAGCAAGCAGTTATAATGCACTGTGGTGGTGGTGGTCTTCATCACAATATGACCTGGAGTCAACATTTGGCTGACTTAGCACAGGAAAGAATTTTCAGGAAACTGGAAGGAGGACAAAGTGTAATGAGTGCGACCCACGAGTTTGGTATCACTCAGTGCATTGTTTCTTGTGCATGGGGAGCGTTCCAAACCACAGGTACTGCTGCCTGAAGGAGAGCAGATTGTCAGCCGTAGTCAAATACACTAGCAGATAACCCCTACACTGACAAGGGAACCTCCCCATCGCACCCCCCTCAGATTTAGTTATAAGTTGGCACAGTGGATAGGCCTTGAAAAACTGAACACAGATCAATTGAGAAAACAGGAAGAAGTTGTGTGGAACTATGAAAAAAATAAGCAAAATATACAAACTGAGTAGTCAATGTGCAAGATGGGCAACATCAAGGAGGGTGTCAGCTCAGGAGTGCCGTGGTCCTGTGGTTAGCGTGAGCAGCTGCGGAACGAGAGGTTCTTGGTTCAAGTCTTCCCTCGAGTGAAGAGTTTAATTTTTTATTTTCAGACAGTTATTATCTGTCCGTCCGTCAGATGCAAGGTAACTGCGCCAACTGTGAAACTGTTGCATTCATTTGTTGCAGTTTATGTGACAAACTCTTCTGTTTTCATCACTTTTTTGGGAGTGATTATCACATCCTCAAGAAAACCTAAATCGGGCAAGGTGGAAGAATCTTTTTACCCATTCGCCAAGTGTACAAGTTAGGTGGGTCGACAACATATTCCTGTCATGTGACGCACATGCCTTCACCAGTGTCGTATAAAATATATCAGACGTGTTTTCCTGTGGAGGAATCGGTTGACCTATGACCTTGTGATCAAATGTTTTCGGTTCCCATTGGAGAGGCACGTCATTTCGTCTACTAATCGCACATTTTCGGTGTGTTCACAAAACAGACACTAAACTTATTACAGTGAACAGAGACGTCAATGAACAAACGGACAGATCATAAATTTGCGAAAATGAAGAAAGTAAACTTTTCACTCGAGGGAAGACTTGAACCAAGGACCTCTCGTTCCGCAGCTGCTCACACTGACCACGGGACTACGGCGGTCCTGAACTCATACTCACTCACCTTGATGTTGCATATCTTGCACATGGACTACTCAGTTTGTATATTTTGCTTATTTTTCTCATAGTTCCACACAACTTCCTGTTTTCTCGATTGATCTGTGTTCAGTTTTTCAAGGCCTATCCACTGTGCCAACTTATAACTAAATCTGAGGAGGGGCGATGGGGAGGTTCCCTTGTGAGCAGCATGCAAGCAGGGACCCATGTCAAACAGCAGGTGCAATTACAACCACATTTAACAGGACTGAAAGGCATGCAGTCTCACAGTCCATAGTGGCACAGCATAAGGGTGGTGTTTTTTTAATTTTTTTTTAATATATTAAAAAAAACCTGAAAACCAGTCCGTTGTGTTTTGTTGACACCTGCACATCAGCAGCTCTGTTTTTTATGGTGCAGAGGGCATAGGAACTGGACCAGATAGAAGTGGGGCCTCGTTGTGATAAAGCAAGCTGGGATAAGATTACTTCCCCTCTTGTTTTGACATCTGCCTCCTTAAATTCATTTTTTCACGTTTAACTAATTACCATTAACATATGTGAGCATAAATTGCATTTTCATAAAACAGAAAGGTTGGTCCTCAGTTTTAAAGAATATAACACCAGATCTAATTTTGTGCTTAGTTTTATGTATGTAATTGATTTTCTAATTTATTTTGGCAATTCCTAGTTAGTGTATTTTGTTATAGGGTGAAATCAGTAATTGTTTCATAACTTAAATTCTATTCCCAGAATGAGATTTTCACTCTGCAGCGGAGTGTGTGCTGATATGAAACTTACTAACGAATTAAAACTGTGTGCCGGACCAAGACTCGAACTCGGGACCTTTGCCTTTCGTGGGCAAGCGCTCTACCAACTGAGCTATCTAAGCATTAAAATTGTATTGTTGACCTATAAACAGATATAAATCCTCTACTAATTATAAACATTTGGAAGACAAAATACTAGTAATCTTAAAGTATCTATTGGGCTCTATTTGAAAACATGTTAGCGAAACCAGCCCTTAATTAATTCCAAAGTAATTAACAGTTTTGTCAAAAGCAGTGTTTGCATAAACATATACATTAATTTCATGACTTAAACAAATAATTCGGCTTAAATCTTGTAGCAGAAGAAACTGTTGAAAAGAACCAATTTTTCAATGTATTCAGTTAATTTAATGAGTTAAGTTTCAATTGTAATTTCTGTAAATTAAACTTCAAACAATGTGTAGTTTCAGCCCTATTATTGTGAGGATATATAAGGGCCTGATTCTTGGTCACAAGACAGTCAGTCCACGGCCAAGTTTCAGACGATAAACGTGTGTTGGTTAGAACAACAACAATGCATCAACGTAACTGTGAAATAAGTGTCACACAATTAGGCCATGTGTTAAAACAATGACAGTGTCTGCTTCATACGTACCTTTCTATTCTTCAAGAACTGTGAACTTTGTGGTTAGGTTTTTACTGCTCATAGACATACAATAGTACACTATGGTAGCAATGTGTGGAGGTTTGCCTGCAAACTATTAATGAGGCTTATGGAAAGTTTAAACAATATTGCACTGGCCACTGTGTATTATTGGGGAGTTGTGAACTGTGAAAGTAAAGTACTGTGAAATGCAAACGTGAACCTTTCGGTTACCTCATTTAAAGTAGTGAATGTTGTACTTTCACAACCCATTTTTTAGCCATTGTAGCAACACAGTACATCGACACCGAGGACAACAAACGAAGGAATAAAGAAGGTGAACTGCCACAACATGCTTTTCTTGGATGAAAGCAGATGCAAACAATAGTGATTCTGGACATACCGTCAAACGGCAAGAAGTGGTAACAAGTAATGCACCTAAGAATATTGCCGAACATGATCATTTTAGTGGTCTAGGTGTTACGGTGTGGGGAGGCTTAATGTTGCAGGAGCATACTGACCTCCTAATCTTCGAATATGGTATATTCCCTGATCAACAGTATCGTGAGGTCGTACTCCCTTTGAGGGGTTCATTCAGCCCTAAGTTCATTTTTAGGGATGACAATGCAAGGCTGCACCAAACAGTGCAGGCGGAGGAGCTCCGGGAACAAGAGGATATTCGGTGAGCGTAGTGGCTTGCTTGTTCCTCCGAGTTAAATCCCATTGAGCAAGCGTGGACAGCATTGGGAAGATGTATTGCAGCGTGTCCACCTGCTTTAACGATCCTCCAGCTGTTGTGACCGCACTGGTGGAGGGGTGGGATGCCCTACCACAAGAATTCCTTACCAACCGTGTGGCCAGCACAGAAGAACAATGCAGTGCCATCCATGGTGATCACAAACGCTGTTAAGAGCCACATTCTACTTTCTGTAATGTCAAGGGGACTATGGCAAATCACAGTGACTTTAGTTTAATTATTATCTTCGAATAAAAGTGTCATTTCTATTCGACTAGTTGCATATTTCTTTAGTCACCTTCTGTACTGAAATGTATTGTAACAGTTCTTTCTGTGTATGGTCGAATTTTCATGGCTTGTTACTTGGCAGTGAGCCATCATGCAAAAGTTATCGTTGTCCTTAATTTTTTCTTTTAGCATTGTGGTTATGAACTACCCTAATGCACTATTGTTATGAATCACAATCTTATTAAGAAGTGTACATATTGTCATGCAAATGTAAGAATTCTTAGGTCCCCGAAGGGGCTTATATGAGATGTTTGGTTATCATGTTCAGTGTCCTTACTGCATCCTTCTGTAATATACTTTTTTTTCCTTAGCTTCATTGTCCCAGAAGATTATGGTGTAGAACAGTATTGAGTGAATGTATGGTCTCAACCCTATCTACAAGTCAACACAATGCCAGAGATTTTTAAGTGTAAAGCAGGTAGAATTGAGTTTTCTAGTTAATTTATCCAAGTGCTAGTGCCACCTCATTTTATTACACATCTGAATGCCTAGGATCTTCATATGTGGAACCTCATCCAGTGTTTGCCTATTTGTCTTTACTTCCAGTCATTCTGATTTGTTTGGAATTGCATATGAGTCTTCGTAAGGTTAAGGATTAAACAGTTTGCTATGACAATATTATGAGAAGGAAAGTTGCTACTCACCATATAGTGGAGATGCTGATTATAGCTTTCGGCCGAAAGCTATTATTGTGAGAGGCTTGTTGTTGTGCCTATTGGTGACTCGGCATCTCTGCTATATGGTGAATAGCAACTTTGCGTCTCATAATATTGTTACATTTCATCCTGGATTTTCCATTGTTTGACAGTTTGCTGTGAACCGTTTGTGAGACTGTCATTATTCTTCTGCTGTATATATTTGAGGCCTTGTGTCATCAGCAAATATCACAATCTTTGAAGAGTTCTCCAGTGTTCCATGTAAATCATTTAAACATGCTAAGAGCAAGAGTGAGCCAAGGACTGCAACTTGTGGGACACTATATTTAATGTTCCATGTGTTCCAAATGTTGATTCCTGTTGCCTAATTTTTCCCATGACACTCTGTTTCCTCATGTTAATATGAAACTCCATCCATGCAAAGGGAATACTTATAACATCGTTATCATATTAGTTTCCTCAGAAAAATTTCCCAGTGTACACATTCAAAGGCCTTGGCAAGTCCACAGAAAATGACAGTTGATTAATTTATCTTCTTTATTTCTGCTGCAACTTAGTTTGTGAGACACATTGCCCTAGCAAAAGCCTTTGCAGAAGCCAAATTGAACTGCTGTTTAAATGTTATTCTCAATTGGTTCAATTTTCTCTTGGCAGCCATCTTCTCAAAAATGTTTGAGAACAGGGAAGAAGGAAGATGGATGTATAATTGGAGGTCTATTGCTTGTCTCCACTGGTGGTACTACCAATTACTTGCCTTTCAGGAGATACATCTTGACACATCAAGTGGTTACAAATGTTACTCTTAAGTAGCGCTACAAAGTCAGTACAAAATTGTTGTACTTAATGGTTTAAATGGTTGAAGTACCATCATAACCTGAAGAGTTATTGCTTTCCAGTGACTTAATGATTTTTTGATCACACTGACAAATGATTTGCCATACGGATGTCTAGTGGTGGAGTCTGCCTCTGTAAGCAAGTCTGTTAGGAAGAATGCTTGAATTTAGTAGTTAATGGTTTGAATTTTTTATATGTATCACTGTGGCCATCATCAAGAAGTTGAAAATCATTTGAATCAGTAACTGTAAAAACAACATTAGTCCAAAAAAGTAAATTTTTCAGGAGAAGCAAAACACTGTATACAAGCTAAATAACGGACATTAGGATAAATCCATTAATTTTAATATTGACTGTGTATGTTAGGTAAGCTTCAACAATAAAACAAAGTACTTTAAATGCAATAACTTTGCATGAACGATTTTTTTTAATTGTACGGACTTATGTTGTTATTGCAGGATGAACATTTTGGACTGACATTTTAACATCAACATTTGTTTATGTTATCAAAAATTACTTTACTGTATAAATTTAATATACAATATTACTTGTACATTGCCTAATATTGTTTTACAGAGAAATTGAAAAATATTGTTAATGTATGCACACACTGTATGGAAAGACTAAAGATATGACGATGTAAATCGTGACATTAGGAATTAAATTTCTTATTTCACCTAACAGGACAATGAAGGATTAACACTACACTATACAGGTTATTTTACACCAAAAATTTATTATGAATCATCTTCAGTAGTGTCCACAGAATGCCACTCAGTCAATTCCAGATAAAAGGCTTTGTGCTCATCAGGAATATATTGCATTAATTGTCCAACATCTTTCAATTTTTTGACATTGATTGCAACTTTGTTATTATATGCAATTTCTGTAGGCAACTTAGGTTCTGTCTGTAATGAATGTCGCAATAAAAAGCGGTGTTTTATGAGACCATCTATACGATAGTAACAGTCAACTTTACCTGGAAATATTTGCTCATAAATGAGGACACTGTGAATTTCACTTTACTGCTTTTGTCCACATTAGTCCCATAACTGTCGTCAGACAAACAGGATCGCTTATAAAATTTGGGCCACCATTTTTTGTAACCCAAAATCTTTTCTGTGGTAACAAGCTTTATATTAATATTTTGTTTTTTGAACGATGTCACCATAAATTGAACATACTCATACAAACAATATATTCTGTCTTTACTTCTTATCACCCACTTTATGGAAGCAAATGTACGATCACATGGTAAAAATGAATAGCCACGCACAGGAAAATGCTGGAATACAGCTTTGAATCTGCCAGAACTTACAAGGCAGTTCATTAACCTAACCACTGTGTTGTTCTTATTTTGCGCAGGGCATCCATCCGAGAACAGGTGTAATTCAGTAACACTATCAGATATCTCTGTGTTGATGTAATCAACCAAAAACGAGCATACTTCGTTAGGGCCTTAGTGGGCAGTATCTTCGTGGTACAGATATACCTTGGATTTGTGGCTCTTTAGGTCTGTTATACAGAATGCATTAACGTTAATTTGCCCTAAATAAAAAGCTTCCTGTACTGGGAGCTTAGGCAACTGCAGATTTTGCATATAATCGAAACACAATGCTACCGCATGCTCATTTTGTGCACACTTCTCCTTAACAGCATCCATCTTTAAATATAATTTTTTGCTTCTTCTTTTATGTACCATGAGTTCCGCTACAGCCACACGCTTTGCAGTATCGTTCAATGATAGACTCTTAATCTTCACTGAAAGTGACTCACAAGAGCAGCAAGTATCATTTGCGGCCGCCCTTTACGGCCGCTAAAAGCGTAAGTTAAAACGCTCAATGAAAACCCTTAAATAAATTCCATATGACACTCTGGTATGAGGATATAACTTCATGAACAGTTCATACATACTTTTTACAGATAATTCAGGACTTAAGTAATACATTTCTTTGCTTGAATAATGTGAGATTTTCGTAGGGAATGTTTTAATATGCTCCTCAATTATCGATAGGACTTCCTGTGGTGTTGCATTGGTTGAAGCAGTACATCCTCTACTGTCACATGAGTGAACATTATTTTTCACACAGTTACAAATTCCTCGCAGACGTTCATTTGTAATGCCAAAAAGGCTACAAAATGCCTTTTTTGCACACTTCGACCCGCACAACATCTCCAGTTAGCACGTGATATCGATAATTTAGTGCTCTTGGCTTAGGCTGGCCAACACTTTTCTGGGGTCTTCTGCGTACCACGTCTTCTTTTTCGATCAGCCCTGCAAGGTAACCATCTTGTGTGTTCTTACCCTCAAAATCGTGAAATTTAGTGAATATATCTATCTGTTCATGTTCAGAGATCCTCTTGAAACACAGTTTCTTACATCTGAAACATATTAATACACGAATACCAATGTCAGGTAATGTAAAAGAGTTGCAAAAAAATTATTTACGTAAAATAAATTATTTTTTTATTGATAGAGTAAATTATGCATATGATATTTACGTACCATAAAACTTAGAACAGATAAGAACATCTAAGGAGTAAAAAATACACAGACGAGAGATTAATTCACAAAGCCTTTTAACTTACCCACAGTCAGGTCCTATTTCTACAGCATCAGTTTCTCTTCCACTATGATTCACGTAACCAATTCCCTTCGTTCTGGCCACTTCTATGACATTTCTTTAATATAGTTCCGGTTGCGCACCTCTCTCCTTCGACATTGTGCATAGATAATCTAAATAAACGTGTTCTATAAACAAAACTAAATGACAATGTATACGCAGCTGCTACAACAATGCACACAGGTAACAAGATCACAGGCGTCAGATGTGCTGCCATCTGGCATGCATTCTATCCACTACATGAAACAAGATCCGAGTATGGTCGTTTGGTGCTGCCATCTGCCATTTCTTGCAACATTAACAGAAGTCCTGGACTCATGTTGTTACTGCAAAAAACACGAGAAACTGTATGCCTGTAAACGCAGTAATATGTGTAGGACAAGTGCGATTTTTGCATAGATGCTGCATCTAAGTATCCTGAAGGCTTCTCTGCAAATATCTAATTTTTGCCAAAAAGTGGACATGTGTTGTTTTTACAATTACCGATTCATTTACTTTATAAAGTTTATTCATTCCTTTCCTGCCAAATAGCGCTCTTTTTTGCCTTTGCTTTGTTCTCAAAGTTTTTGTGTGTAGTACATGATTTATGCCATTTTGATGATATAGTAAAGAATTTTGCAACACCCTCACTCTACAAACCACTGTGAAATGCACAACAGAGAGATCTTTCCATTGTACACTGCATTACGATTTTTCTTGTCGTATTGCATTTGTGTATGGAGTGCTGTCTTCTTAGAGCCTTTAGAGTCCCTACAGGAGTGGTATACACTTCTTAAAACTTTGTAAGAAAGTATGTTCAGGCATCTGCAAACTCAGGTTTTTCCTGTGATTCTTTGTAGTGCCCTCCTTTGTGTACTTTCAACAGTCACAGTAGGTCTCTCCTGTGATTCTTTATGCTACCCTTCAAGCCTGTGTGGTCATTCTACTTCATATTCCCACAATTTATTACTCATTGACACTGTAGTCATATGATACTTAATTTTTGTGGAAAAGTTTACAGTTCTGAGCAGTTAATGCTAGCTCCCCATTTTTATATTGCTTTGAAGTATTGTCAAAGTCTGAATAAATATTTGTGTAGCTTTCTTTAGGTACAGATAACTACATATTCTGCAAAAAGTCTGAGGCTACTGTGAAGATTTTCTGTACCCCTACATATTTTCTTTGCAAAAGAGCATTTTAAAAATGGAGTTAAACATTTACGATTTTGTTATTTCACTGTCAACATCAATTTCTGTGTCATTGGTGAGTGTGTGGACACGATTTTTGCTGCCACTGACACATTTAATATGTGAAAAGAATTTCTCTGTATTACTTTTAAAAGTCTTTTCATTAAGATTCTGCTACAGTAGTCAATGAGGGCTTCCACATTTCCTAAAGTGTTTCACTCAGCATCTCTCTGTGTGTACCTGTATGCTTTCTTTTACATCTATTGTGCAGTAGATCCTGTTTTCTTTTAGAAGTTATTTATGAAGGCTGTTTATGGTGGAGGGTCCCAGCTATAATGGACTGTTCTATTAGGTACAGTCTTAGATGTAAAATCTGGCTCACAGCCACCCACTGTGGAGTCTAAATTCATCAATTAAGTTGCATCCCTAAGAATTTGGAAACCAGTCACCTACACAATCTTGCAGCACTGTAGGATGTGGAAGCTTCTGGAGGATGTGATGTCTTCTGTTTGAGTTGTTCTGTATCCGCTCATGGTCCAGTGATAGATGTTGTGCAGTGTAGGTGTAAAATTGTGAGCTCCAGGTCACTCCTTTTTTTATTTTTGTAAACTGCAGTTTTTCTGCCTGCTGAAATTATCAGTTCGATGGTCTCTCTAAGATAATTTGATTCATTTTCTAACCCATCAGAAATTGCAAAACCTTCTGAAAACATACCTGTTAAAGAGCTCTTGGATACATCAAGGTGAGAATAGTTTATGTGAAAATGTTTCTTCACTGTACATCGGCCACCCACAGCATCCAGATGATTGTGGTGTGGCACATATTGGGCATATTTCTGCTCTCACATTGACAAGCAAAAAATTGTTTATTATTATAGTTTGGCTTTCCACATGAAATATCTTCGACAAACTGTGTGAAACAACGCAACATACATGGGTTAATATGAGTGAATTTATCACTTGTAATTTTATTATTTGAAATTCAAGTATTTATGTAGTGTTTTTGACTGGACATTGCGCTGTTGTTCTGAAAATGAATACTTAAAGGTTAACACACACATTCTGTGTGGTGAATGTCCAGTGCATCGGAATTTCGTGAACCATACTAAAACGCACCATTCGGCTTAAAATGCGCATTCGTATGTAAATTTTCTTGGAGTACCAGTACTGTATAACTCATGTTTGGTTCTTTATTATGGCATAATGCCATACGTGCACTTGAAATGCAGTGAACAGTTGAAACTAGCCAATAGTGTGAAATCAAACACTTAGTTTAAAATAAATTGACTGCCTCAACAGAAAAGATTAATAAAACCCAAATCTCTTTAGCAAACCGGCAAAAATAACTTCATTGTTCTGTAAGGCGATTAATGTTTGACTGTCAGAAAGGTGGAAATAAAATCTAAAACGAATAACACATTTTTGCCTTCTGTAATAACGCAACGTATTTTAATTCACTTGATAGCTCCCACCCACAAAAATCCGTTTTGTTATCATTTAACGTCAGAGCAATAAATGAAGCAAAAATAACAAAATCACTAAACGTAAACACAGGTCACGTGGAGACGACCCACCTCCCCACCGCAAGTCAGACTGCTCTGTGCATCAGCCCCAGATTTACTAATTTCTGAACCGGGGCAATATTAAGTAGTGGCGCTCTGCCACACTTCTGTAACCAGGAGCGGTAGAAGGTACTACTCATACGAGACTCAACTGCACTTGCGCAAGAGCCCGCCCGCAACTGCTCAAACGAATCTAATTTAAACAGTTGTCACGCCACACTCATCGGAGGCAATTTGTTGTTACAAAGCATTGTATAGTCTTCCTAAAGCCTTTGACACACTTGGCTATTGACAGACACTTGTATGAGCACTGTTTTGTTGTTGTGTATGGCGCATTTCCTTTGAAACTTGAGGTTTTTTCCATGTTTTGTTGCTGCAGTATTATTCTGCAGTAATGGGATACAGTAATATCCTTTGTCAGAGTATTGGTTCTTACCAGTCAAAATCACAAAAATTTAACTGAAAACTTCACGGAATTCTAAACAGTTTCCAAGTTTTTCCTGGTTTTCTCGCAGATGAAAAAATTCCCGGGTTTTTCCCAGATCTCCCGGGTTGTATACACCGTGTGACACGCCCCGCTGTCCAGGAGAGCTGCCCCATTTTAATGCATCTTGTTAGAAACCTGCATCTATTTGTATCTGTTTTGCATATGTACCGCTTCGCATCAGTACTTATAACATGCTACATTGGCCAGTGGGCCCCTTCTGCCTGTGATTTGCGACATGCAAAACCACAATGTATACTCTCTCAGCAGTTTGACGGCCCTGTGGCTTCTATTCTACTTCCCAACTGTTGGTATGCATAACTCACTGCAATCCGGCCCACAGCTGGCTGTAACTTGTGCTCAGAATATTGCACGACACTGACTTTCCCTATCCTAAATTGTGGTGCCACTACACTACATTTAGGGCATTTGCAGACTGAGAGAAAGTTTTTGACAATGTTGACTGGAATGCTCTCTTTCAAATCCTGAAAGTAATAGGGGTCAAATACAGGGACTGAAAGGCTATTTACAATTTGTACAGAAACCAGATAGCAGTTATAAGAGGGAAGCAATGGTTGGGAAGGGAGTGAGACAGGGTTGTAGCCTATCTCCGATGTTATTCAATCTGTATATTGAGCAAGCAGTAAAGGAAACAAAAGAAAAATTTGGAGTAGGAATTAAAATCCATGGAGAAGAAATAAAAACTTTAACGTTTACCGACAACACTGCAATTCTATCAGAGACAGCAAAGGACCCGGAATAGCAGTTGAATGGAATGGACAGTGTCTTGAAAGGAGGATATAAGATGAACACTAACAAAAGCAAAACGAGGATAATGGAATGTAGTCAAATTAAATCAGGTGATGGTGAGGGAAGTAGATTAGGAAATCAGACACTTAAAAGTAGTAAATGGGTTTTGCTATTTGGGAAGCACAATAACTGAGGATAGTCAAAGTAGGGAGGATGTAAAATGTATATTAGCAATGGCAAGAAAAGCATTTCTGAACAAGAGAAATTTGTTAACATCAAGTATAGGTTTTAGTATCAGGAGGTGCTTCCTGAAAGTATCTGTATGGAGTGTAGCCATGTATGGAAATGGGCTGCATATTAGTGCGAAATGATGGTCTTCAGACCGGGAGCCCCAATCCATTAAAGACACCTGCAGAAATGGCCTGCAGCTGTGGCCTGTCCTGGAAATCCACATGTGTGACCAGCTGTTCAAGAGTCACAGGCAGCATGTTGATGAAATGAGATCATGGTGATCAATTCATGCAACAGAGAATTTGTGTAAACACTCTGAGATTCAATAATAATGAGGATAGGTAGCAACTTACTGTAAAGATGATCGCTGAGCTGCAGTCAGACACGTAGAAGAGACAATCACACTCTCACAACTGAATTTTTGGCCATAGCATTTGTCAGAAAATGACTGCATGTGCAAATTCACACAATCTCTCAGCTGCAACTCATGCACACCTGACCGCTGTTCTAGCCCCTGTGTCTACAGCCTCTGAGAACCAGATCCAAACAAACCACTCCTCATGCTTCCCTCCTGTCATCGGCAGCTGCTAGGCTAGCAGCAAGAAGTGGTGGCAGTACTGAATGCAAGCTGAGGAGAGTGATACGAAGGGAAAAAGCCGCAGGAATGAAGGAGTAAGTCACACACATATACAGCTGCCCCCAGCCAGCAACAGTGCTTGACATTTCAGTAAACAAACCATTTCATCTACTGAGACAAAAACAAGCGTTTTCCAGTGTGGTTTCTTTCTTTCTTTCTTTTTCAAATATACCTGATATTCCCCTGTCATATTTGAAATTCCCTGATATTTTCTGATTTCCAGAACTTGACGATACTGTACTTACATACAGTGTCAGTTCTTGAACATATCAGTCAGTCAGTTGTTTTGCTGTCTTCATTGTCTTGAGTGAAGTCTCATATCCACTTAATGGTGAGCAGCTGTATGTGGTCATGCTTGGGCCGTCACTCCATCCATGTTAGCGCAGTGTCAATACACGCAAATGCCTCACCAGTTGATGGTCCCACATGTGGTTCAGTGACAATATCATCCTCCTGGTCATCAGTTTCTTCTCTCACACTTTGAATAATTTCGTGGTCACTGAGAATTTGGAATCCAGGGTCTGAATAATCACAAGGAAGCCATTCACGTATATCCTCTGCACTGCAGTCAGAATGTCCAGGGATCTTCAAAAGGATCTTTCTTATGTCCTCAAGCGATATTTCATCCTCTGTCACTTCTCCTTCTTATTCTTTCTTTTCATGCTGCTTCTTTCGTCTACGTCTTTCTGTACCTCATCTTTGGTTGAAATGCCTTTCAGTTTATTCCAAGCTCTTTCATAATGTGGTTGTTTTCACCAAATTCCATGCTTCCATCACCAAGTAAGAGCAGTCTTTTTAAATTCAATTTTTGGTCATGAACCACAATGCCTTCATCTAGGAGTACTAGTTTCTCTCGTAGAAAACAAAGTTGTTTCATACAAAACCTTCCAAATGAGGTGTCTCATACGCATTGTACAAAAATTCAGGGTCATCAGATTCTACTTTGTTTTTTAATTTTTCAATAAAATTTCCTGATGTTTTTGGGTCTGCTGATAGTCTTTCACCCCTTAAATCCAACTCATGAATACTGTGCCTTGCCTTGAAATTCTGAAGCCACCCTTTGCTCAATTTAAATGAAGACAAACTGCTGATTTTATTGGCTAAAAGTTTGCTTTTTTTACAAACAATTGGTCTTGAAAGAGAGTTTCCCAATGCTCACTGCTGCAAAACAACGTGAGTATACCATCTTCTAGCTCTTCATTTTCTGCTGCTTTCATTGCTTTTCTCTATGAACTCCCATCTTCATTATCGAGGACAGACACAAAGTTTAATTTATTTCCGTTGAAGTTGTTGCTACACTAAACAACACAGCTAGCTGCTTACAACTCATGCCTTTGTCTAATTGTTCAAGGGCTGCTATTTTGTCTGCTAACAATAAGACAATGTGTCTCCATTTAGAAGACGTGTCCTATACAGAAAATTAAAACACCACACAAAACAAAAGACACAGAAAACAGAATCAAATCAGTGTATACATTAAGGTGACAGCACAGGTCACACACTGCACTGAATGACGGGCACTACAAACACATCACTCTGCATACTGTATTCACTGTTCACTGGAAGATTTTGTCTTTTGATACATTCACTGTGAATTGATTTCAAAACAGTAAAGAAGTGCACAGTGTATAATAACTATCAAATAAAACCAACAATTTTACTCATACAGTACAAATGAATCAATTAACTAGCAGTCGGTACATTTCAGGACAACAGTAGTAGAATAGCAGCAACGTGATTTCTCAACTAACCGTAATATATAGAACCTGTGTAGTAACTGCCATTTGAGTGGCACCACAACATCTGTTAAGCAGTTACCTGCAGAAGTCATGTAATTACCACATGAATGAACACTGTTGTCTGTTTTGTAGCATTAGCAACTCGTGAACTGAAGACTATGTTCATTAAGTTAAATCATTCAAATTGATGCCAAATTCAAGAGAAGTTGTCTTCATATTGAACTTAATATGTATTTTGTAAACAGTGGTGCATGATTTGATTGCAAAGTAATGTTTAATGTGGCATATAATACATAAAAATATTAATATGTATTTTGTAAACAGTGGTGCATGATTTGATTGCAAAGTAATGTTTAATGTGGCATATAATACATAAAAATATTATTTACAAAACATGCATAAAGAATAATTATGAGTGCAAAATGGTATTAAAATAGGCTTGGAAAAGTATAAAGAAAACTGTGTTGAGTAGTATTATGTACAGTTATTACTTATTTCATGATGATTGCAGTTACATTGTGAATTAGTATTGCAGCTACACAGAACAAATTTAGCTTCTTTTTTTACCAGTACAGGTGTAATGGAAATTTTATTTATGATTACTCTGAAATTAATTCACACTAGTGAATATTTGTGTCATTATAGATGATATGTGTGGATACAGAGGAGAGATATAGATCTTTAATTATTCATTTGTCAAGCTGTAGAAGCCATAGAATAAAGGAAGATTAGTGTTTTAACATCTCATCAACAAAGAGGACATTAGAGATGGAGGAAGGATGGGGAGGGAGATCGGCCACATCCTTTCAAAAGAACCAGCCAGTATCTGTCTTCAGCAATTTAGGGAAATTACAGAAAATGAATCAGGATGGCTGAATTGGGACTTGAACTGTAGTCCTCCCAAATGCAAGTTCAGGCTGTAGAAATAACTGGTTAATTCAAATATCCAGAAGCGATACGCAGCTCAGGTCTATAGCCACAATTTACCTTTGCTCTCATAGATAGAAGATTGCATTTAATTATTTATAGCAACAATACATTAGAGATGGAGGAAGGATGGGGAGGGAGATCGGTCACATCCTTTCAAAACAACCAGCCAGTATTTGTCTTCAGCACTTTAGGGAAATTACAGAAAATGAATCAGGATGGCTGAATTGGGATTTGAACTGTAGTCCTCCCAAATGCAAGTTCAGGCTGTAGAAATAACTGGTTAATTCAAATATCCAGAAGCGATACACAGCTCAGGTCTATAGCCACAATTTATCTTTGCTCTCATAGATAGAAGATTGCATTTAATTATTTATAGCAACAATGCTACCAAAACAATCATTAAATTGCAATGCTACCAAAACAATCATTAAATTGCAATGGGGGAGAAATTATTAACACTGGAGGAGAATATAACTGCAATTTGATATTACATTGTATTCACTAACTGGAAAAACAACTTTATTTGAAAAGAAATACATTGTGGCACCACATAGCTTATGTTCAATTTACATGGCTCATATTAGGAAAAAAATTTTAAATATTTTTTTGCTCATTCGTAGCTGGTTCGAGACCATACAATGAATTTTAAAAAAATTATACAAACTATTGGCGCTTGAACGTGGCATTTCCGATAAGGGTCCGTTTATGTATTTTTAACCGTGTTTCTTTTCTGTGTGTTTTCATTTAATTCGGACTTCGTAACATGACAGCATCCGAAGACGACGATGGATCGAGGTGGAAGACTTTTTCCTTAAAAGTACGGAACCTTTTGCCATGCCAAGTCACCCAACAGTTTTATGACTAAAGACACAAAATAAAACATACATTGTTTAGTAATAAGTGTGTATTCTGAAATAAAAAGACAATTTAAAATTACTACACTTACATTGTGACTTATATTATGCAATTACGAGTGCCGTTTGGTTGAAACTCGTGAATAAAATAATGAAAAAATGTAGTATTAATGGCGGAGCACCTAAATACGTCCGATCTGAACAAGACCTAGAAAACAAATGGTGACTCTTTCTCTTTCGCCAATAATATGATGATCGAAAATATTCAACAGTTTCCAGCGGCTGCATACAATAGTTATACAGCCGTGGACTACATCTATGACTCAAATTATTTATTTGATTAAATATAATTACGTTTTCTGCTAAGAGAAGCTCAGCATGCAAATATGCCTTTAAACTGCCCCCTGAGTTGCGAGGCGAAAGGACACACCTACAGGTGAGCAACTCACTTTAAAGCACATTACATACAAATACACATACATATCATATACAACATACATATCATAATATTTACACAAAACAGATTTCCAGTGTTTCAATGTGGTGCGTGCGCCTATAAAAGACGCATAGTTTATACTCAGTCCGTGTGTTCATGTACACAAGACGTCGCAGAGACAACATTTATCATTATGGTTTTCACAAATTTGGATTAACATTTAAAACAGGTACAAAATCCTAAAGTTACAACACTCGTTAATATTATGATTATTACAGGATTAATCAATACAAAGATTATTTAATATCTTTTTGTATTCCTCTTATCCTCCACCAAGCCTCTTTATCCAGCGCATCTTCCTTGTCGATGCTGCGATGTTCCATTACTCCATTTATGTGGTCTGTCCAAGAACGTCGTGGTCTTCCGCACATAGAGGTATTCTTACCTCCATGGTTCCGCACATACGTCTGCCAGGTGGTTTCCATTCATAAGCCTTCTTTAGCCACCGATGGTCTGCCATTCTCATCATGTTCCCGTACCATTTTAATGATTTTCTTTCAATTCTATCTATCACTGTATCATTTGCCTTCATTCTAGCTCTTACTTCATCATTAGTTTTCCTTTCGATTCTTGATATTCTGGCACTCCTATGCTCGTTAACATGAAATTACAAGTTCTTGTTGCTGATAGTCTCTTTCGCACAGTATTGCACTTGAAATGTCTTTTTGTTTCACATATAACTTCTTCTCACGACCTGTCGTCGTTCACAGTTCCATGAACCGAAAACATACGATAACGTTATAAATGTGGCAGTTAAATGTCATAGTTCGCTGTTTTGATACAGATGCGTGTGCGCGATCGCTCGTAGCACACTTTATATTTTTGCACTGGTTACTTTGCTTTAAAATTATAAGTGGCTGCTGTAAGTATTCAGCGAAGATGAAACTCTTGTTCCTCCTCCTACTGCTGATAAGAACAGCTGAAATAAAACTCTTATACTACGTAGCTTCTCTGTAGAAATACTGTGAGGTACGTGTATTTGATAGTTATGTATAACTTAAGCATGTTCCATAGACATTATTAGATTAGATTTACTTTCATTCCAATTGATCCGTAGTGAGGAGGTCCTCCAGGATGTAGAACATGTCAGAAAAACAATACATCACAAATATTTACAACTCAAACAAATAAGCTAATGTACCATTCCACAGGTCCCAAGTGGCATGGTCGTCATTTTTAATGAACGCTGTATGAAAGAATCATTTTACAAATACTAATGCACTGAATTTAAAATAGAATTTTTTTTAAATTTAATTATAAGGTAATAAATGTGTAATACAATTACTAAATACTTATTTATAATGAACACATTACTGCACTGAACTGGTGCAGAAGTTAGATTGTACTTACACACCCACCCACAAACACAACACAACACACACACAGACACACACACACACACACACACACACTTATTTACAATGTGCACATAACTGCACTGAAATTGTGCAGAAAAAATATATTTATATTTCTCAGTAGAACCAACTGATTTGTATATATATATATATATATATATATATATATATATATATATATATATATATATGAATATAATAGAGGGAAACATTCCACGTGGGAAAAATATATCTAAAACCAAGGATGATGTAACTTACCAAACGAAAGCGCTGGCATGTTGATAGACACACAAACATACACACAAAATTCAAGCTTTCGCAACCAACGGTTGCTTCATTAGGAAAGAGGGAAGGAGAGGGAAAGACGAAAGGATGTGGGTTTTAAGGGAGAGGGTGATGAGTCATTCCAATCCCGGGAGTGGAAAGACTTACCTTAGGGGAAAAAAAGGACAGGTATACACTCGCACACACACACACATATCCATCCGCACATACACAGACACAAGCATACATTTGTAAAGCCCTCTCCCTTAAAACCCACATCCTTTCGTCTTTCCCTCTCCTTCCCTCTTTCCTGATGAAACAACCGTTGGTTGCGAAAGCTTGAATTTTGTGTGTATGTTTGTGTGTCTATCAACATGCCAGCGCTTTCGTTTGGTAAGTTACATCATCTTTGTTTGTATATATAAACAAAGATTAATTAAAAATATATCACTTTTTCAAACCAACAGCTCAATTCATGGAATCAATACTAGAAATAAGACTAACGTCCACAAGGATTTAAAGTCACTTACTCTTGTACAAAAAGGTTCGCATTATTCAGGAACACACATTTTCAATAACTTGCCAGCAGCCATAAAGAGCTTAACAGCCAATGAAATTCAGTTAAAGACAAGCATAAAGGATTTATTGGTGGCCAACTCCTTTTACTCCATTGATGAATTTCTCAGTAGAACAACTGATATATATATAAAACTGAATTTCATTGGCTGTTAAGCTCTTTATGGCTGCTGGCAAGTTATTGAAAATGTGTGTTCCTGAATAATGCACACCTTTTTGTACAAGAGTAAGTGACTTTAAATCCTTGTGGACGTTATTCTTATTTCTAGTATTGATTCCATGAATTGAGCTGTTGGTTTGAAAAAGTGATATCTTTTTAATGACAAATTTCATTAAAGAATAAATATATTGGGAAGCAGTAGTTTGTGTCCCTAGTTCCCTAAACAGGCTTATGCAGGATGTTCTTGACTTCACACCACATGGAACTCTTACTGCACGTTTTTGTGTCCGGAAAACTTCAGCTTGGCTTGATAAATTGCTCTAAAAAATAATCCCATATGACATTATGGAATGAAAATAATCATAGTATGCCAGCTTTTTCATTTTTATGTCCCCTGTGTCTGACACAATTCGAATTGCAAATAGAGATTTGTTAAGACGCTTCAGCAGTTCTGTGGTGTGCTCCTACCAGTTGAATTTATTATCAAGCTGTAGTCCCAAGAATTTAACACTGTCCACTTCTTCTGCTTGTCATCGTATGTTAGACATATACTCGTGGGACACCCCTTACAAGTTCGTATCATCGACAAACAAAACGAACTTGGCTTCTGGTAATGTTACTGATGAAATGTCATTGATATATACAAGAAAAAGTAAGGGCCCTAAAATTGAACCTTGTGGGACCCCACATGTAATTAGTTCCCAGTTGGATAGCTCGATACATATCTCTTTCCTACTAACACCCTTTGTTTCCTGCCAGAGATATTACATTTGAACCATTTTGCAGCATTTCCTGTTACACTGTAGTATTCTAATTTACTTAAAAGGATATTGTGATTTACACAGTGAAACGCCTTTGACAGATCACAAAATATACCAGTTGCCTGCAATTTTTTGTCTAATGAATTAAGCACATTTTCACTGTAAGTGTAGATAGCCTTCTCAATATCAGAACCCTTTAGAAATCCGAACTGTGACTTTGACAGTATGTTATTTAAGATAAGATGGTTATAAAGCCGATTGTACACTACTTTTTCTAAAATTTTTGAGAATGCTGGGAAAAGTGAAATTGGACGGAAATTTGATGCTATTTCTTTATCTCTCTTCTTAAACAGTGGCTTAACTTCAGCCGTCAGAGACAGCAAAGGACTTGGAAGAGCAGTTGAACGGAATGGACAGTGTCTTGAAAGGAGGAAACAAGATGAACATCAACAAAAGCAAAACGAGGATAATGGAATGTAGTCGAATTAAGTCGGGTGATGCTGAGGGAATTAGATTAGGACATGAAACACTTAAAGTAGTAAAGGAGTTTTGCTATTTGGGGAGCAAAATAACTGATGATGGTCGAAGTAGAGAGGATATAAAATGTAGACTGGCAATGGCAAGGAAAGCGTTTCTGAAGAAGAGAAATTTGTTAACATCAAGTATTAATTTAAGTGTCAGGAAATCGTTTCTGAAAGTATTTGTATGGCGTGTAGCCATGTATGGAAGTGAAACATGGACGATAAATAGTTTGGACAAGAAGAGAATAGAAGCTTTCGAAATGTGGTGCTACAGAAGAATGCTGAAGATTAGATGGGTAGATCACATAACTAATGAGGAGGTGTTGAATAGAATTGGGGAGAAGAGGAGCTTGTGGCACACGTTGACTAGAAGAAGGGATCGGTTGCTAGGATATGTTCTGAGGCATCAAGGGATCACCAATTTAGTATTGGAGGGCAGTGTGGTGGGTAAAAATCGTAGGGGGAGACAAAGAGATGAATACACTAAGCAGATTCCGAAGGATGTAGGTTACAATAAGTACTGGGAGATGAAGAAGCTTGCACAGGATAGAGTAGCATGGAGAGCTGCATCAAACCAGTCTCAGGACTAAAGACAACAACAACTACTTCAGGATATTTCAACCATTGAGGAAATATTCCACTGATAAATGACTGATTAATAGATAGCTTCATATGTTACTTAACTAAGAATCACATTCTTTAATTAACTTTGTGGATATTTCATCATACCCACTAGATGTTTTTGATTTTAAAGATTTTATGATGGATATTATTTCTGCTGGGGTAGTGAGGGTCAAATTCATATTATGGAAGTTACTTGAAATGTCTGGTCTGAGGTATTCCATAGCAGCATCTACAGAACCTGACAACCCCATCTTGTCAGTAACAGTTATAAAATGTTTGTTAAAAAGTTCTGCAACACTATACATGTCTTTCACCAATGTATCATTTACTCTTAAAGCTATTTTTCCCTCTTCATGTTTGGTTCTACCGGTCTCCTCCTTCACTAAATCCCATATAGTCTTTATTTTGCTATCTGATATGACTATCTTTTCCTTGTAATATATTTGCTTTGATGTCCATATTACAGTCTTTAATATTTTGCAGTTTTTCTTGTAATGCACCATAGCATCAACATTGGAACTGTTTCAGATTGACAGGTACAGTTTTCTTTTTGTTTTACAAGACACCCCTATTCCTTGAGTAAACCATGGCTTCTTTGTAGACTTTTCTCTAACCTTGGTAAGTTTTGGGGGAAAACAGTGTTTGAATAAGGTAAGCACTTTATTAGGAAATTTGTTATATTTTACTGTCGAGCATGGTATACTCTAAGATCGCGGTGAGCATATTGTCCAATAATTCTGTTTGTTTTAGGATGCTGCAGCAGATATGCACCAGGATGTGGAATGCTGACAATAATATAAGGATCGCCGTACAGCAGACGCTAATTCGCATTGCGCCGCTGAAGAGCAGATGATTTATGGCGAGTACACAAAAGCACTAACATACCAGCTTGAAATTCCTGCTGCCTCATGACAGTGTGTGCATAAGTTTTGTTCCTAATTTTGGCTTCCGCAGTCAGCGTTGCACAGAATTCCCTTACCTTTTCATCGTGTGTTGTTTTCTGAAAAGAAAGTTTAGGTAACGGCGTTGTCCAATCGTTGTCTTCTTTGCGATCAAACATGAGCTCATTAGGAGTGTATGGAGTTTCATAAATATTGAGGTTGTTGTGTACCTCTTCAAATAAAGACAAATATGTTTCCCAATTGGTATGTTTGGTAGAAATATAGGTTCTCATAAATCTGTAAATCTCACGGAACACACATCAGTAGGATTACACTGGGGATTGGACCTTGAGATAAAAATGCTCTTTATACTATTGTCTTTGAGAAATTTACGCCACTTGTACCCAGTATATTATGTAGCATTGTCGGATAAAATAGCTTTTGGTTTTCCCACGTGAGGAATGTAGTGGCACGAGAAACAACAAATGATGGCAAAGGCAGTAGCATATCTTATACAATATAGTTTAACATGCTTGGAGAATAAATCGTAAAATGAAAGAATATATTTCACACCACCACTGCTTGTGTGATGTGGACCACTTATGTCAGAAATTACAATTTCTAGAAGATTACTGGATAGAATAGAATGCAAATAAGTCTTCATAGACAAGTTTAGCAGTTTAGATTTTTGACAGGCTGTACATGTTTTGAGTATACTGTGGATCTTACATCTCGTATTGCTAAAGTAACAATAGGTACTTAAGTTTTGCTATGCACTTCTTGATACCATAATGACCCCAAACAAAATGTGTGTGCCAAATTAGGTTATGTTCAGAGTCCTTAGGAATACAAACACACTAAGTAGTGGCTTCTGGATGACGGCGCTAAAATAACACATCATTATGTATGAAATAGCGGTTGGTCAGAGTATGGTCAGGTTGATTTGTGAGTAAAACTCTTATCTTATTCCAGATTTCTGCAACGTTAACATATTTCTATGTAAGTCGATATAATACTGGTGATATAGCTTATCCTGCATAAGAAGTATTCGGTAATCTTTCACATTTTCCAGTTCAGAGTTACACTCATTCAAGCCTTGAGGTAGATGAGACAAGCGTCGGCAGTGATGTTGTCTTTACCCTTAAGATATACAATTTCAAAGGAGTAGTTTAGCAAAGATAAAGCCCAAAGTGGCAATCTGGGATGTACTAGCTTACAAGTTAACAAAAATGTGAGAGGTTGGTCGTCAGTAAAAATTTTAGTGTGCTTATCATATAAATAATAATTGAATTTCTTAAAGGCCCACGCTATAGAGAGTGTTTCAGGTTCTGTGGTAGAGTATGTCCGTTCACATTCACTAAAGCCTAGTTTACACGACGACATTGGATTGCTCCACTCGTTGCGTGGAATGAGTTGCACGCAAGTGGTTTCATATATGACTATAGACACAGCGACACCAGTATACACTTCAGTTTCGTCGTTTAGTGGGTCCCTGAGTCATGTCTGAAATGAAACTATTGGCAGGTGCACGTTGCACAAGTTGTGAAGGAGGTAAAGCTTGTTGCGTGGAATCGCTGCATAAGAAAAACAAAGAAACGTGTTTCGATTCGTGACTGGATAAAGAAAAGACGTAAGCTCGGTTGTTCAGCATCCTTGCTGAAATAATTTATAATGGAAGAGCCAAGAAGTTCTTTTAATTATCTTAGAATGTCACGAGAACTGTTCACATTTCTTCTAAATAGAGTTAGTTATTCGTTAAGGAATAAAGTCTCTGTAATGCATGAAGCACTGTCGTCAGAACTCAAATTACACATCATATTGCGTGCATTACAATCGAGAACACTCGGCATGCTATAAGATACGGTTTTAGTTGGTGATGACGCTTTCTCGTTAACACAAATAATTATTAACATTAACAGTAATAATTATTAACATTAGCAACAATAATTATTCGAAACACGCCGCATTAAGAAGAGAATGGTTTGCAAACTACTCTCTTGAAGATAGATCTGTAGACGAGAGCATAGCCACAGCCAGATTTACACTTGCTTGTATTTATCTTAATTCAGTCATATATGTGTTCCTAACTCAATAAATTTTGCCCTGCAGCTCAGATACTGTCAAACAATTTATGTTACGATCGCATAACTGAAATCCCACAAACACCTATGCAAAGCATAGATATCCAAAAAGTGAACATTATTCTCCATTCTCCACTTCATATTTCATTTTTCTGCACTCTACGAACGCACATAACCTCAAAACTCATTCAACTAGTGCCGCCAATTTTGGAACACGCCGAAAGTATTTAGTTTCACCAACGAGTTGCGCAAACTTCTTGTTCTGCATTCTTTGCAGCATGAAACAAACACCAGCCTAAACCATAGGACGATGCGTCACACATCATACATAAATCTAAATTAAAATCAGGGTGATCCAAAATATTTGTGTTAACCAAAGAATGCTTAATACTATCAAAGTTTTTCTGACATTGGTCAGACCATATCCATATATGATTCTTTTTGAGTAGGTTCCATAGATGTTTGCTGTTTAAAAGTTGGTGTGGTAAAAATTGTCAAAAGAAAGAACAAAGTCAGAGGAAAGATTTCAGTTGCTTTCTAGTCTGTGGACTAGGAAAATTCCTGGTTGCGTCTAATTTTCCTGGGTCAGGTCGTATACCTTGAGCATTAATAATCTGTTCAAAATATTTTATTTCACCAAAGCAAATTTCGACTTTTTGAGATTAGCTGTCACTCCAGCTTGTGTGAATTTATGCAGAATCTTTTGCAAAGTATCAATGTGTTGAGACCAAGTGTTACTAGCTATGAACAGGTCATCAATGTAGAGAGTAACTGATTCAACCAATTCATCACCAACTACAATATCCAAGGCGGTGATAATCACGCCTGAACTGTCGTTCAGACCAAAGGGCAGGACACAAAATTGATGGGTTCGCCCTCTGAATATGAACGCACCATACTTTCTAGAATCTGGCGTGATTGGGACTTGCCAGAACGATTTGGTCATATCTATCGTAGAAAAATACTTAGAATCTAAAAATTTCTGAAGTTGCTCCTCTAAATTCTCAGGTTTCGTGCAAACAGATAAAATAATCTCATTAATTGCACGAGCATCCAAAACAACTCTGATATACCCATAGGGTTTCTTTACAACAAGTAAAGGGCTGCAGTAAGGTGACGTGGAAGGTTCGATAATTTTCCACTCTAACATTTGTTTCAACTCATGCCACACAGAAGGTCATTGGGTAGTGGCACATTATAGGTTTTGTGGAAGAAAATCTGGTCAGGCTTAACTTCTATTTTATACACATATGTGTTGATCCTACCTGGTCGTTTGCTAAATACTTGTATATACTTGGATAAAACATCATAAAGTTCATTACGTTCATCATGTGTGACAGCCATTGTCTCTAATAACTTATTACTAATTTTAAGTTTCCAAGTCCTCAAACTCGGCATCAGGTGCGTGTGTCTGTGTGTCAACGTCATCAGTGTCTGGTATTAACTGAATCTTGTTCCCTATACAATATTTATCATGCTTCAGAGCCCTTGTATCAAAGTCAATTGAAATTTCACTGCCCTTATCTCTAAGTACACATTTGCGTTGGAAGTCAATAGTGCTGTCCTTCTCACACAATATATTTAAACCTAAAATACAATTAGTGACCAGGTTTTGGACGACGAGGAATGGCTATTGTACGATTCCATTACGTGCCTTGACTGTCACGAATACCTGTTTCTTAACCCTAAGACTTATTGCCTACGGCAGTTAAATTTTTCAGTTCTGGACAGGATACTCTGGTATGGGTTCAAGCTCACACATTTTCATAGGACAAGACACTAACAGCCGCTTCTGTGTCCAGAATAATAGTAGTGGGAATACCACCCACAACACCAGTAGTTGAGACCAAAACAATTTCATTGGTTGATGAAGAACATTGTGTGTTCATCACACAAGTTTTCGTCATCATCATACCTTATGCATGATAATGGTTCCTGTATTCAACTGTCAGGTACATGATCATTGTGCCGTTGCAAAGTGAGTGTGTCAAATAATAAACTTAAATTGAACTCGCCCCCAATTCTTCCACAGCCACGACATGGGGCACAGCAATGATTGTTTCTAGTGTGACGTCGTCACATTTCTAGTGGGTGCAGGCACAGACGGAGGTAGAGGATCACTAGTTACTTCGATAATATTTACATTTGGGTATTGTTTATTCCAATCTCCAAACTGTGGCGATAGTTGCGGTTTCATGTTTTGATTCACCTGCGGATTCGTAGATTATTCCTCATTATTGATGGCCGCCGAATGAGATCACAGGTATTTTCTTTGTCCGCTAAAAGAACTTATTTAAGAGGGAATAGTGTCAAATCTAAATTTTCTTTGTTTTGTATACTTGCTGTACTGCCCGTTCTTGTCACACAACTGAATATTAGCGACCCAGTAGAGCTAGTTCTTGAAAAAACATGTTCTTTAGCTAAAGTCCCGATAATCGCGAAATAACCCGAAATTTTGCCTGACATAAACACAAGAAATTCTATTCAGGTTTTCTTGATAGTGCAAAATTCGTTTAAAAGAGACAGCTACTAGTTTCATCAGTGTCTATTGTCGCAATAAAAGTGTAATTTAACGTTTCTAAATCGTATTTAACTAACAAATATCGTACTGTTTACTTTTTAGATAGACGAGATAGACGCGATCTAGGCCTAAATTTTCGAGTTATAAACGTTTAAAAACCTGACCAAACACTCCTGATAACGTAAATTCTCTAAAATCAAAGTAATTACAAATTCATTCTTAGTCATTGTATCTTTAAATCAGTACAAAAACAACCCTCGCACATAAGCCCTTTGTGTCGTTTTTTGTTTACACACAGCCAATCTCGCGTCCTTGGCAAATTTAAAACATTCTTTAAACTTAATTATTCTTTCGAAACTGACCATGAGTGAGAAATGTGGGAGCTGTTATAGGGTAGTGAGTAGAGGGATTTGTAGCCAATCTTGTTGGAAATATTTTCACTGGGGGGGGGGGGGGGGATGGATGCAGTGGGGAGAATGTTGGGAGAACAGAAGAGGCTCTCTCCTGGAACTGCAGAGTATGCAGTAGGAACATTTTGATCGGGGAACAGGAAAGGAAAATCTGTAACCTTCAGGCACAGTTGGAGGAAGCAAGGAAGGAAATCACAAGGATCAAGGGAGATAGGGGGGGAGGAGGGTGGTTGGGAATTGGCAGCTGGTAGGAGGATAGGAATAAAGAGAACGCGATCCGACAGTTTTATCATCAAAACCAAAAACGAGTAACTACCGCTGCCAGAGTTAAGTGGAGAAGAGCCTCAGGTAGAACGAGGAGCAGGAAATGTGCAGCACACTTCAACTGAGACCAAGAAGCCTAGGAATGTACAAAGTGATAGAAAGAATAAAGTGCTGCTGATAGGTAGTAGCCATGGGAGAGGTGTAAGCCCTCAGTTACAGGACAGTTTAGGGGCAGCGTACCAGGCCACCAATATCTTCAAGCCAAATGCAGGGCTAAGTCATGTGATAGAGAATCTAGGGTCTTTATGTAAGTACTTCACAAAAGAGGACCATGTAATGATAGTGGGTGGGGCAGGAAACAGTTTGGACAGGGATGGGGCATATGACATAGGTGGTGACCTGGACGAGATAGCTTCCCTGACTCAACGTACACTTTGTTGAGATGTTCTGGCGTCATGATCGACCACACCTTGATGTAGCTGTGAGGCGAATCAGTGTGGGATTAGGGATGGTTCTGAGGACAGCCAACTGTGCTCATGTTTCTCTGGTGCCCGTTGAGACTATCAACAGCCGGGGTTTCACTAAACATGGCCTACACATAAACAGGCCTGGGAAGGGAAGATTGGTACAGCTGATTCATGAAAGTATAGGGGGTGGATCTCGGGCCACACGTGGTCAAATACCTATTGTCATAGGTAGGAAAAGTAGGTCTTTTTTTAGGATGAATCCAGACAGCAGGTTCCCCTGCCTAAAGAGTATCTCCAGCAGATTAAAAAATACTGAAACAGTCACACACAAGACAGATTTTAACACTTAAAATATCACACATACCAAATGTTAGAAACAAAAACAAACCATTGCAAAGAGCAACATGGGGCATTTCACAGACTTAACAATCCTCCATCAAAACATGTAATCAATAAAAAATAAAATACAACTATTAGAAGTTGAGCTCCAATCTCTGAACTGCACATTAGTTTGTATTACTGAGCACTGGTGTAGAGACACAGAAATCCAACATGTAGTTTATCATAGTATTAAAGGGCAAAATCTTACTGCAGAACTACTTCAAGGGGTGGAGGATCATGCATTTATATCAGAAAAGGCACACATTTCAAATCAAGACATGAACTCAGTACAGTAAGTGAAGACAAACACATTGAAATATCAGCTATTGAGTTAACAGGGCTTGATATCACCAAGAAATTAATCATTTTGTGTGTGTATAGAACTTCCAGTGGTAGTGTGGACACTTTTTCAATAAATTAACAGAAGTTCTGGATAAATTCTCAAGTACAAAGGTCAACATATTTCTGTGTGAGGACATTAACACTAATATCATACATGAATCCAGCAGCACCTTCATAAACATCCTTCAAAGTTTTGGCATGTCCCTATTGGTCAATAGAGCAACAAGGTTTACTACAATGACTGCATCACTAATTGACCATGTGGCCACAAATATGGACAGGGAAAAATGTGATGTAGCTGTAAAAGATCGCGGACTATCAGATCATCTCTGTCAAATAACTACAGTAAAATCAGGCATCGAATCATTCCCTAAACTACAAGCCTACAAACGACATTTATCAGAAATCAAAATAAAAGATTTTTGAAAAGAACTTGAAAAACAAAACTGGGATGAAGTGTATAAGGAAACCAACGTGAATATTTAAATTCTCCACATTGTCTAAATTGAACTTCGAAAAGGCATTTCCAAAAGTATATGAAGTCTGTATCAACATCTCACAAAAACAGATGGATAACAGCAGGTATTAAGAAGTCCTCCCAAACACTTAAACACCTCATTTCCACGAAAAAGATTCGCAATGATCCAGAAAGATACAAAAAGATCTATAGGAAGGTGCTAATTGCTGCAAAAAGTCATTTAACGACAAAATAATATATAATCCAGAAAATAAAAGTAAAGCATTCTGGGATATTACAAAAAAGGAAACGGGGAGAGGCAAACAAACGCAGAATAACATACTGCTAAGTGAGGGGGATAAGGTAATAAATGATCCACAACACTTATTCCAGATCCTCCTGCATTTCAGTACAATTTGCCATTGTTACAACCTCTCGCCGCGCGGGATTAGCCGAGCGGTCGTAGGCGCTGCAGTCCTGCACTTTGTGGCTGGTCCCGGTGGAGGTTCGAGTCCTCCCTCGGGCATGGGTGTGTTTGTTTGTCCTTAGGATAATTTAGGTTAAGTAGTATGTAAGCTTAGGGAATGATGACCTTAGCAGTTAAGTCCCTTAAGATTTCACACACACAAAACCTCTCGATATACTACAGCATCATCCACAAAAAGCCTCAGTGAACTTCCGATGTTATCCACAAGGTCATTTATATATATTGTAAATAGCAACGACACTCCCCTGTGGCACACCTGAAATCAATCTCACTTCGTAAGACTTCTCTCCATTGAGAATGACATGCCGCGTTCTGTTATCTAGGAATTCTTCAATCCAATCACACAATTGTTCTGATAGTCCATATCCTCTTACTTTGTTCATTAAACGACTGTGGGGAACTGTATCAAACGCCTTGCGGAAGTCAAGAAACACAGCATCTACCTGGGAACCCGTGTCTATGGCCCTCTGAGTCTCGTAGACGAATAGCGCGAGCTGGGTTTCACATGATCGTCTTTTTCAAAACCTGTGCTGAATCCTACAGAGTAGATTTCTAGTCTCCAGAAAAGTCATAATACTCGTACATAATACGTGTTCCAAAATTCTACCACTGATCGACGTTAGAGATATAGTTCTATTGTGCTGCATATCTGTTCGACGTCTCTTCTTGAAAACGGGGATAACCTGTGCCTTTTTCCAATCTTTTGGAACGCTACACTCTTATAGAGACCTACGGTACACCACTGCAAGAAGGGGGCGGGGGGAAAGTTCCTTCGTGAACTCTGTGTAAAATCGAATCCATCAGGTCCAGCGGCCTTTCCTCTTTTGAGCGATTTTACTTGTTTTCTGTCCCTCTGTCATCTATTTCGATATCTGCCATTTTGTCATCTGTGCGACAATCTAGAGGAGGAACTACAGTGCAGTCTTCCTCTGTGAAACAGCTTTGGAAAGAGAAATTTAGTATTTCGGCCTTTAGTCTGTCATCCTCTGTTTCAGTACCATTTTGGTCACAGAGTGTCTGGACATTTTGTTTTGATCCACCTACCGCTTTGACATATGACCAAAATTTCTTAGGATTTTCTGCCAAGTCAGTACATAGAACTTTACTTTCGAATTCATTGAACGCCTCTCGCATAGCCCTCCTCACACTACATTTCGCTTCGCGTAATTTTTGTATGTCTGCAAGGCTTTGGCTATGTTTATGTTTGCTGTGAAGTTCCCTTTGCTTCCGCAGCAGTTTCCAACTCGGCTGTTGTACCACGGTGGCTCTTTTCCATCTCTTACGATCTTGGTTGGCACATGATCATCTAATGCATATTGTACGATGGTTTTGAATTTTGTCCACTGATCCTCAACACTGTCTGTACTTGAGATAAAACTTTTGTGTTGAGCCGTCAAGTACTCTGAAATCTGCTTTTTTTATCCCTTTTTCTAAACAGAAAAATCTTCCTACCTTTTTTAATATTTCTATTTACGGCTGAAATCACCGATGCTGTAACCGCTTTATGATCGTTGATTCCCTGTTCTGCGTTCCATTGAACATAAAGAAAACTAATGCCATGAATTTCAGTTTGAAGAGGAAGATGACAACGTTAAATTAAATAAAGATGGCACTTCTATAGACTGTGTAACAAATGCCAAATTTCTAGGAATGGATATTGATTCTCAATTGAAGTGGTGCGAACACACAAAGGTACTTGCAAACAGAATGTCATCAGCATGTTATGCCCTTAGAATCCTATCATTAGTGTGTAACATGCAGTGTCTTTTAGTTACATATTATTCATATGTACAATCAATTCTTAGCTATGGCATTCTTTTTTGGGGAATAAACACATAAAATATGAACACAATTTTCAAACTGCAGAAAAGAGTCATAAGAGTAATAACCAAAAATACTAGTCGAACTCATCATAAAGATCTGTTCAAAACACTGTGGATTTAACTGTTCCATGTGAATACATTTACCAGTCAGTTATACACATAAAAAATAATATTGGTAATTAATGCACAAACAGCTCTGTCCATGACCATGCAAAAAGTGATAGACTCAACTTACATTTACCAAGAAAAAAATAAACATAAAACTCAAAACAGCATTTTTTACCATGGAATAAAACTGTACAATAAATTACCAAAAGAGATTAAAGAAATTGCAAAAATACTCTTATTTAAAAGGGCAGCTGAAAAGTACGTGTTATGCAATACATTTTATTCATTGAAGGATTACTTAGATGAAACAGAGTAGGTGTCTAATAAAAAAAATGTTATACAAATAAATAATAATAAGAATGATTATAAAACATCCAACATTCCACATAACACCTTCACTCCTTTTTTCTTTTTAGAAATACTTACCCCCAAGCTATGCATAGCACAATATTAACACCTCTTCCTCTTTCTGAGCTCAACATCTTACTCATTATGGACGAATGCAGACTCAGTGTTTCAGGATAGCAAATGGGAAGTTGCAGTACAGAAAAATGGCCCAGAGATCATCAGTGTGTGTGTGTATGTGTATGTATGTGTGAGTGTGTTCGTGTGTGTGTGTATGTGTGTGTGTGTGTGTGTGTGTGTGTGTGTGTGTGTGTGTGTGTTTGTATGTAGTGAGTGAAGTGTTATGAAACAATGTGTGTATAGTGTGTGCAGTGACTGATAGTGAGATATGAGTGAACAGTGTGGCATTACATTATTTAATAAGTTATTTATAAAAAGTTATTTATACCAGGAGTTAATCTAATGAAATGTGTCTAACTGCAAGTCTGTAAATATATGTGTATATGGATTAGCTTATTTTAAATTGGTCTAAACTTGTAAATACTTTGACATGTCCTATATTTATGTAAAAAGAGATCTACAGATGAATAAAGCTACTACTACTACGACTACTACTACTAGATACATTTCTGTTCTGAGTTAGCATTTGCGGCGGCGGCAGTTGCCACTGGCCTCTATTATTTTTTGCTGCAGTGCTGTCGCACTGTTTTGACACTAGTCAGCGTAGTTGTTACTCCTGGCCCATTCCTGATTTTGTGGGGATCGATGGTTATTTTTGTTTCTCTTAAAATTTTTGTTACCATTCTGATAATTATTATTACTGCTGTAGTTGTTTTTGTTGTTACGCGGTCTCTTATTTGGATTGCCACCATTAGAGTAAGGAGTGTTATAATTGTAGTCTGTGCTGTGTTGAGCATGTAAGTTCTGTTGTGTAAATGCATTTATCATTTGAAGCGGTTGATTCTGTTGGCTTGCGTGTCCGACGGCAGCCGTCACGCCTCAATTGGGTTGGCTACCCTGCTTATTTTGTATGGCGCTGGTGTAAACATTGTAGCAATTATTTTGCCGTACTGAACACTGGTCCTTATAAACCATAACAACAAAATCGAGCACTGTGAGAAAATACTCTGCGTCGTTGTCGGCGATGTGCAGAAGTTTTTCTTTGATATTAAACGGCAGTCTTGACTTCAATGCGCGGACGATGTCGAGCGTTGCAATCGGATCATCAAGGAAATGTTCTACACTCCTGGAAATGGGAAAAAGAACACATTGACACCGGTGTGTCAGACCCACCATACTTGCTCCGGACACTGCGAGAGGGCTGTACAAGCAATGATCACACGCACGGCACAGCCGACACACCTGGAACCGCGGTGTTGGCCGTCGAATGGCGCTAGTTGCGCAGCATTTGTGCACCACCGCCGTCAGTGTCAGCCAGTTTGCCGTGGCATACGGAGCTCCATCGCAGTCTTTAACACTGGTAGCATGCCGCGACAGCGTGGACGTGAACCGTATGTGCAGTTGACGGACTTTGAGCGAGGGCGTATAGTGGGCATGCGGGAGGCCGGGTGGACGTACCGCCGAATTGCTCAACACGTGGGGCGTGAGGTCTCCACAGTACATCGATGTTGTCGCCAGTGGTCGGCGGAAGGTGCACGTGCCCGTCGACCTGGGACCGGACCGCAGCGACGCACGGATGCACGCCAAGACCGTAGGATCCTACGCAGTGCCGTAGGGGACCGCACCGCCACTTCCCAGCAAATTAGGGACACTGTTGCTCCTGGGGTATCGGCGAGGACCATTCGCAACCGTCTCCATGAAGCTGGGCTACGGTCCCGCACACCATTAGGCCGTCTTCCGCTCACGCCCCAACATCGTGCAGCCCGCCTCCAGTGGTGTCGCGACAGGCGTGAATGGAGGGACGAATGGAGACGTGTCGTCTTCAGCGATGAGAGTCGCTTCTGCCTTGGTGCCAATGATGGTCGTATGCGTGTTTGGCGCCGTGCAGGTGAGCGCCACAATCAGGACTGCATACGACCGAGGCACACAGGGCCAACACCCGGCATCATGGTGTGGGGAGCGATCTCCTACACTGGCCGTACACCACTGGTGATCGTCGAGGGGACACTGAATAGTGCACGGTACATCCAAACCGTCATCAAACCCATCGTTCTACCATTCCTAGACCGGCAAGGGAACTTGCTGTTCCAACAGGACAATGCACGTCCGCATGTATCCCGTGCCACCCAACGTGCTCTAGAAGGTGTAAGTCAACTACCCTGGCCAGCAAGATCTCCGGATCTGTCCCCCATTGAGCATGTTTGGGACTGGATGAAGCGTTGTCTCACGCGGTCTGCACGTCAAGCACGAACGCTGGTCCAACTGAGGCGCCAGGCGGAAATGGCATGGCAAGCCGTTCCACAGGACTACATCCAGCATCTCTACGATCGTCTCCATGGGAGAATAGCAGCCTGCATTGCTGCGAAAGGTGGATATACACTGTACTAGTGCCGACATTGTGCATGCTCTGTTGCCTGTGTCTATGTGCCTGTGGTTCTGTCAGTGTGATCATGTGATGTATCTGACCCCAGGAATGTGTCAATAAAGTTTCCCCTTCCTGGGACAATGAATTCACGGTGTTCTTATTTCAATTTCCGGGAGTGTATATTCAAATATTTCTCGAAACACCGGCGCAAATTGCCATTATTAGGATTCAATGGTTCAGGATCTACAATCTGCCTACGAAGTCGTTCTTGTACAGATTATGAACAAAATTTAGATAAAAAGGTTCTCTCAAATTGTTCGTACATGACGCATCTGTCGGCTTCATTATACGTCCATACAGCTGCGTCGCCTTGGATATAACCGACAACATAAGATGTCCTCTTACGGTCACTCCACGTACGAGGAAATGCATTTCTGAAGGCTTTAAGAAAGATGACAGGATGTACGCTTCTTTTTTCAGGTATAAATGACTGAAATTGTCTATGTTTTATGAAGCTCTCCTCTTCCTTGGCATTATAGTTATGTTTATTTTCAGAATGATTTCTGTAAGGTTCAGCTGGCTAATGGAAAGGTAAATGATGTTGATAATTATCACGACTGCAATGCAGTCTCATGTCAAGGAGCGTACTGTTGTTGTTGTGAGTACGTAGTGTGTGGTGTGTATGATTTATAAATGTACTTGTGTTCATTGCAAAACTGTGTGTTTTTGTTGTTACTACCGTCGTTTCACACTGGTTGTACGTAATTGTCAAACTGTTTCGATTTTGCAGCGGCAGATTGTGCTGCTTGACTGATTACGTGTTTATTGTTATTTATAAATTCCGTGACAGTGTCGTGGACAACAGACGGCAATTTTTCTTGTAAGCACTCGTCAAAATATTTGTCTTTTTGCTCTATTCAACTGTGAAATTCTCTAATGATGCATGAGAAATGGTTGTCAGTGCGTAGTCTCACTTTATCAGAAAGCTATTTGTCAACTGTGTCAACCTTGTTTCCGACATCGGCAATACGCGTTTTTATATTATCATGCACTGCCAGATAATATTTAGTCTGAGTAACTACAGATTCGTATGTTTTACTGAGATTGTTCACTTGTGCTTGCATATCAGTCACATCTTTGTGTTTTCTTGTTGTAATGAAAGCTCTGAAAATTTCGCGTTGAGATCGGACACTTGTCCAGTCAGTCTGTCCTCAACATGGCTACACAAAGGGTCGTTTGACGTTTTAAGTGCAGCTAAATCTGTTTTAATTTCATCATGTTGTGTTTTCATCTCGTCTGTTTTAAAAGTGGCGGGTACAGATATCATCTGTTGGTCATGTTCTGTCATTTGTTTCATAATAACATGGAACATTCTGGCAATAAGAATCATGAGAATAAACCTGATGTAAACAAACACAAGCACGATGATTGGCCAGAAGCCGTAGCACACGTACACTGGTGTTGTTACTCTCTTGGAAGTAGGTCCTACTTATGTATTAGATATCTTATTACTAAGTTATGTTAAATGAAACTTTAAGATATTCAAATGTAATAACAGCCATCAACGGTTTTCTTAATTAAGCTTTAGCTATGCAGATTTTATTTCATAAATCGTGTACAGTCACAGTCTTTGCACTGTTGTTCTCTGATTGCCGCACTGTTAATGCTGTAATGGGTAATTTGGAGTTCTATTTAATGTTGTTGTCGTGGTGTGTAAGTGTTATTGTAAAACATATGAAAATGTAGCAACAAGAATAACAGTATTATTTGACAGAAATAAATAAACTCTGCTAATTCTTATTTATGTACTGCTCAGCCCAATCATGACGAGTTTCAAAATTCCATACTTGAGATTAAAATGTATGCACCAAATAACTAATATATCACTCCACCATCTCTATCAATAACACTGGTGTCATAAATATTTCTATTTAAAGTCACTGATGAATTAGTTTTGGAAAAATTAATCTTACGCAATGGCTATAAAATTATTTCATTATGTAAGGTCTAAGATTGTTTTACTGAATGTTACTTTCACTTTTACAATAGAAAAATAATAAATTCCTGTGGGTTCTTGTCCTGGGAGTTCAAATATTGTAATATCGATCGAAAGAATTAGTGTCTGATTATTTCTGAAGTTTAAAATTGCCTCTCCATACGCTCTCGTAATAGCGGCAAACAAAGCACAGTCTGGACTGCTGCTGACACAAAACTTAACACAGTCATAGTTGGTTATATAGTTACAAATAAAAGTCCGTACACTAGAATTCCATTTTGTAAATTTTACGTTATATTTTTCCTTTGAACACCTATGACTATCTTTTACAATATTTAAATGAACAGACCTCAGCTTATCTTCGATCTCGGCCGCTTCATACAACATAGAGAAGAAGAACATAAGAAGGAAGGGGTCAACAGAAGCGTCCGATCTTACCCGTCGGCTTTGACCCGTGACGTAAGCGTGTTGTGGTGTGTGACGTCATTACGGCGCGGAGTTTGATTTGCGATTGTGGCGTGTTTGTAGATGTCTTGTTTTTGTTTGTCGTGCTCTCTGGTGGTGTGTTCATGGTTTTCGTTTGTTTCGTTTGTTTCGTGTGGTGGGGTCAGTTTTCTGTTGCTCAGGTGTTGGATTTGAAGCGGAATTTCTATTAGTGAGTTAATGGTTAATTTAATGCTCATTGCTGTACGTCGGGTGAGTTTGTTATTGAGTGTATTTGGTTGTGGTTCGGTTGATCTGTAGCGTAGCCCTGAATACGAGGTTAGGTTGGGAGTTTTTTTTTTGGAATGCGGCCGCGGCAGCGGCCGCCTATGATTCGAAAATATTGATTTGACACTAATGAACATGTATACGTAATATGAAGCAATTTGATGAACATATTGATCTTTAGCGTAGCCCACTTGAGGTTAGGTTGGGAGTTTTTTTTTTTGGAATGCGGCCGCGGCAGCGGCCGCCTATGATTCGAAAATATTGATTTGACACTAATGAACATGTATACGTAATATGAAGCAATTTGATGAACATATTGATCTGTAGCGTAGCCCACTTGAGGTTAGGTTGGGAGTTTTTTTTTGGAATGCGGCCGCGGCAGCGGCCGCTTATGATTCGAAAATATTGATTTGACACTAATGAAGCCTGTGGGGGGATGGGGGGGCACTGCAGACTCCCCCCACCGCATAACGACACATGATGATCAAATTTTGAAAAAAAATGAAAAATTTTTTCCGTACCTGCTAAACTGCATAAGTGCCGATGTATGTAGGTGTAAGGGAAGATTTCGTTTCTTAGTTTTCTATTGGGGGATGTGATCGGTAGGTTCTGTTGAGCTATATAGGTTAAGGGAAGTGTCCGATTATGGATAGGAATGTGTTTTTTGGTATTTGGTCAGTTTTGTGATGTTGATTTATTTCGTTGTTTTGCGTGGTTTTGAATGGCGGTCGGTGGCTACATTTCTGTATATTTAGTTTCTCCGCACCCAAAAACCCCTAATTTCCCACGCTTGTCCCGTTACAGTCATTAGGCTTTTTGTGAAACTTGTGTATTTCAGTGTTTACAATACGTATGCGATGTTTTTATATCCGCCATATTGGAATTGTTTATAGTCGTTTCCGCGGTATTTGTGACGTCATGGGTCAAAGCCGACGGGTAAGATCGGACGCTTCTGTATTTCCGAAGGAAGAATTCCACAGACAATACAAAGCCAATACACCCTTTGGATAAATTCTAGTGTCTAATACCACTCGTCGGCTTTGACTAATGACGTCATACGTACGGCAATGATGCTGCGATGTACAATCTATGAATGGAACGGATCATACTCGTAAACAAACGACTGTAGCATACCATAAAATACTACATTTAATGCGACTATTATTTACGCGCGAATTTAATTTAAACGAGTTGAAATAAGAACATGATGGTAATTACAAGTGCATATATTATATTTTGCACACGTATTGCAAAAACGATCTAAATAATGAACCGTCGAACAGTTGGAATCGGTAACTAGAAGCAACCTACATAGGAGGTTATTTCTAGTTAACGATTCCAATATTACTGTTTGCTGCGCACAAATCTTATATAAGAAATGTGCTGGAAAAATGATCTTCTTAGTGAACTACATAATATGACTAGACTTTGAAAAAATGAAAATCTTGACACACATTACTGCAGACGCAAAGAAATAAAACGCAAAAATGACCAAACCTTGCAACCGATAACTATTCTACACGAAAGTCACACCAGTTATAGTAGCTCCAAATAACACACAGTAAAATCGATACACCAGGAGTGACAGTAAAAATAAGAGAAGTATAGCAGAAACATCGATAAGGAAAACATAATAGTGGCTACATAAAAAGAAACTCACCGCATATGAACTTCCAAAGGAGTCAAAGGTCGAGGCTGATATAAACGAAATAGGGACATAACAAGAAATAATAATGTTAGGTCAAACTGTAACGAAAGAAGCAAAATCCAGAATAACAAATGAAGAAAATAATAAGAAACACAAACTACCAGGCACAAATGAGGTACCACCCAAATCAGTTGTTCCCTACCACTTGCCCTCAATCAGACGCAAAATTTTAAAATAATAAAAAAAATGAAACCATGAGTCAATCACATAAACCCTGCGGCAAAGACACAGCAATACCCCTTGGCCCACCATTGTAACCAGAAAATATTAAAAGGACAGAAAAACCTCCCTCCAGAGAAGCCAAAAAAGTAGCACTTGCACAGTACAGTAACATAAAAAAATGCAGCGCAAAACAAGAAAAAAGTATCAGATCCACCAACACCTAACTAACAAAACGAAGCTTGTACATTTTGCTGACTACTTTCATAAATGCAAGAAATAAACAATAACCTTTAGGAATACCCCAACAGTATTCATGTAAATGGCCCTGCAAAACTGAAACCCCTCTCTTTCCCCGTCTGACAACAGATTTTACAGCCCCCAAATACCCCTCGATAGTATTAGTACTGTAACTGGGTAACCTCTTTTGATGTCATGATGAGCATTACTGCAAAAGGCATTTGATTCTAAAGCATTATTTCCGGGTGAAAAACACTAAATAAATTACTTTTTCTCTCTTAACAACATGTGGGCAGGGTGGGTTCTTCCTTGACTCAGATTATGAGGTAGAATGAAACAGCATTTTTACATAAGATAACTTTTATTGAACGATTTGTACAAGGGTTTCCTTACTGGATTATTCTGGGTGGGAGAGCGGCAGCTGTGTCATTTGCAAAGCCTTCTGCTGCGTGAGCGGTGGCTTCTGATTATTCCTGGCGGTGGGTATCTCGTGTCACTGTTTCGCCCAGTTGACTGGAGACGCGCATTGTGAGGTGGCCCGTTTAATTATTGAGAACAAAGTCGTGAATCGGATGGTGATACCTTGGATGTGGCGTCCTAGTGTTTCTCTTCTCTATGCGGTCACGTGTGTCAGTGTTGTCCATCGGCCAGTGGAGCGGCCCGGCAGGGGAATGCCAGTGTCCCGGACTCGAACAACAGGCTCCAGATTGTCAGTCTTCGGCTGCCAGATCTTCATCACCAGCTCAAAGGTGACTGTTGATGTGAGGCCGTCTCCTTCCCGTCCTCACGAGTCACCCGGGAATGTAAAAATCAGTCTTCAAATATCGTCTAACTTCTGTCTTCTAATGGCGAGGTGCTACTTGCTATTCCATTACAGTGGCGGACTTGGTACTTCTGTGTACGATATACTCTCTTCCAGCATGATGGTCTTCAGCACTGACTAAACTGTACTGGAACTGAACTTGAACCGAAACTGAACTGAAAACTACTGTTGGGCCCACTGCGTCTCACATATTTATTTACTTCAGTTCACTGGAGGTGAACGACTTCACGGTGATTGCCTCTTCTGTCGTGTTGACAAGCTTCTCTAAGAATCTTCTTAGCATCGGTCATTGACTCTTGGAATGAAGGCGAGGGCCTTTGATCACATGTGACAACTGAAAATCACGTGAGCTGGTCAGGGGATGCCCTGATGGCTGAATCGACAGCTTCCGCTTATGTGGGGAGGGCGATGGCTTCTCCTGAACGTGCTGACTTGCAAGCGCCGACCGTTGCCACTGCTGCTCTGCCCGCTGTTTGCCAGTGTGTAACTCTTCTAAACCAAACCAAGTTTTTCATTTATTTTCTAACTTCTATTTCACTTCACACTGATTTCACTAATTTATTTACCTATCTTAAGTACCACAAACAGTACACGCCCCCGTCTTATAATCTTTAAACTGAATATTGTGATTCACGACCAAATGATGATAACTCCTTTCACCCAACCCCCTGTACGAAGCAAACCCATCCGAAATGACTACAGAACCTTCTTGCACATATGCTTCTAAGATGTCAAGACTTCCTTTGTCCGATTTGCTACAATCCTAAATACAACATCAGCACAATCTCCTCCAGAAACTACTACTCCAAAACCCAAAGCCCAACAACCTCATGGCCCCTTTCGTACTTTCTCTTTCCAAAATGTGACTCATCTACTTCAGCTATAACCCCTGCCCCCCCCCCCCCCCAATGACCTCCTATACTTTATAAATTCCCCACAGACTTCTCTACAAAACGAGAACCAGTCGACTACAGTGCCACACAAAACCCCTGCTTCGTGCATGACAGATTTGCAAGAATATTCATAGCAAAAATAATAGGTTAGCATGACAATTACTTCTAAATTCAGCCTCGATCTTTCGAACCACGTCCCCCTGCGTATGGATCTCCATATGTTATTTTTTCTGCACCTCCACATGTATTCGTCAGAAGTTCGTGATGACGCAGCCTTCGTCAAAGTCATATAATTTCCACAGACAGTGGGCTTGCAAAATTCAGCAATGAGGCCCAATGATTGCAAAAATTTTATAGTTGATTTATGGTCTCTCATTTTCTGCAGTAGAAACAGCTGACTCATCCATAATGAACAGTGTGAGAAATCAAGGCCTTATAAATCACGACTACTTTCATTAACAAAAGATGCCAAAAACAAATTACGAGACGAAAACAAAACAATCTACATCGAATTTTTAATATACGCTCGTAACGAGGAAATCCAGAGAAATTATTTAATGTTCACCAACAGCAATCTGTTGTACAAACAAAATAACATCACACATTATGTCATTGGGCAAAGTTGATGAGTGGTATCGGACACTAGAATTGACCCCACCCCTTTTGTGGTACTACCTTTTGTTATGTGGTTATTATTCATAGGAAACTGATTATAAAATAATAAAAACAATTGTTGTTATTTCATAATGTAATAATAAAACACCATATAATAATAAGTCTTTCCGCAGTCAAAAGTCATTTTTGAAAAAACATTCGTTAATTGATAAGTCTCTAACACTGTCCCATACACTGGCAACACAAAATATTCGCTTTGACATGACAATGCGCAGTGTGAAAATGGCTGAGGCTGCTTTCTATTCCAGAGTGAAACATGTGCACGGAAGACGATTAAAAAGTGCTGAGTAATAGGTAGTTCTTAATGTCTTCCGTAAATTTATGGAGATAATCGGCTTTTAAGTTTTCCCACAGTGGTATACAATGCATTTGTTAGTTACACCTAACATGTATGTATAGGGCAGTTGGTAGCTTAACCCTTAACCGGAATCGATATTTTGACAAACATAACTGGAATCACGGGTCCAAATGGACCCTTGAATAAAAATTCAACATAATCCCTATAAAAGACATAATTCATACTTAAATATGTAATTATTGTATTACAATAAGTTTTGTTTGAAACATAAATCAACTTTTATTGAGCAAAATGTTTTCATAGTATTATTTTTTAATCTTTAAGTCCTACATCTGATATTTTACAAAAAATTTTAGTACCTTACTTTGGAATGCTACATGATTACAAAAAAGGCTTAGATTGAAAAACCTAGATATAGCATGGAGTTTCTCATAACTTACCCTTAACATAAATAGGGATTCTTTATGCCATCACTCAGTAACAAAAATAATGACAACGAAGCTTGGAAGTGTCCAAATGTTATCTATGTCAATACCTGAACTAAGAATGGCACTTGGCACACAACACTTTTTTTTCTGCATGTAGTTTACAGAGGAATTTAAGACATCTGTCACATTTTTGTGATTGTTTGCTGTCAGTTTTAGGACCACATAAATAACATCTTCCTCGTTTTCGTGAGCCACTTTGATTGCAAGGTGAATTTTCTAGTCATAGGTCATTTCGTGGTTCATCAGCTGCCCCAAGAAAATTGTCAATTCTACTCTTCAAATCTACTGAAAATGAAGAATACTCCATCTTCCTTTCTGTGATAAATGGCCTTATTAAGTTCAGACCAATTTGTTTTATGTAATGATTACGTTTCATACGTTTTCCACTATTTGATGCCTTCCATAATACGAACCCATTTGCACTCGCAATATTTAATATTGCTGGAAAAATGACACATGGCCATCGTTGAGTTCTTCTAGAGACTGAATAATTGCCGCATTTCTGATCTAATGTATGAACACCACCTTTTGTTCTGTTGTAAAATTCAATTATCTCAGGTTTTCCACTGTTTTCATTGACTGAATTGTCATGGTGCATTGATGAGATTACCACTACACTTCGATTCTTTTTTGGGACATAAGATGCCAATGTTTTATCCTTCACAAAACTAAATAATGTAGATCCTACTACCCCTTGTTTATTGGCTAAAAATTCTGGTGGTATTTTCCTTTTATTTTTGCGCAACATTCCACCATAGGTCAAACCATTTTCAATCAGTTTGTCAACCAACTCCACAGAAGAGAACCAGTTATCAGCAGTTATATTTCTGTTTGTTCCAAATAAAGGTTCTGCATGCTGCAGTACATTCTGTGTTGGAACTGAGAGTTGGCTTGTTTTATAAGTGATAGTTTTGCCTGTATAGATAAAAGCATTGTATAAATTGTGTGTTTTAGCGTTGCAAAGGCACATAATCTTGATGCCATATTTAGCAGGCTTCGATTTCGTATAAACCCTGAAAAAACATTTCCCTCTAAAAGGGCAAAGCATTTCATCAACTGTCAAATATTCTGAGCATCTATAGTTTTTCTGACAGTTCTGAATGAAATTTCCAAATATTTCTGAGATGAGACCAGTGCGGTCATTAGTTCTTCTTCTTCCCTATAATTCACATCATCAGATCTCAAAGCAGATAACAGGAACATAAATCGCTTTACCGACATCATTATTCTGAATATATCTTGGCCAGTTCCATCAGTTACCCATAAACTTTCTATATCTTCATGGCCATATTTGAATACACCTGATAATAGCAACAACCCAAAGAATGCTTTCATTTCCATAATACTCACAGGGTTATTGTAAGTAGCATTAGTTTTGTACTTTTCTGAATATTCTGTTATTTTCTGATTAGTGTGACTGCAAATAATTGCGATCATTTCATCTGATATCAGCAAATGCCATGACTCAATTTGTGACATGTTCCGTTTTTCACGAGCTGTAAGGCAGGTAAGTCATGATGTTGTGGCTTCAGACTCTGGACCTCGCTGATGGATGAGTGGACTACTTGAATCGATTTTTGCCACGAAAATATGCACTACTTCACAGCCAGCTATCTCTCTCTACTGAATCATCAAATGATGAATTACTTGAATCAGAAGAAATTTCTTGTTGTGTATTTTCATCGTCACTTATGTTCTCTTCATCACAAGGTTGATAATCACTTAAAGATTCTGTGTCTGAATAATTTTCGTTTAATAATAGTTCACAGATTTCTTTTACAGTGAGGCCCCGCTGCATTGTGGCAATAAAGTGCCTGAAACACCACAAAATAAATCGGTATACACTGACTTCAAAAATCCCGTATCTGGAATCGTGGGTCAAATTGGACCCAGTGATGGCACTTACCTCCACTTCTAGTAAATTTCAAGCAATTGGACCCAGTGATGGCACTTACCTCCACTTCTAGTAAATTTCAAGCAGCGAGCTCCCGGCCCTGGTGCACCTCACAATGTACTGAGATTACACTGGCGTGCGAAACAGAAACTCCGCGCGTTTCCATTGTTAGACGGTTTTATTGTTGTTGGTGGGTCCAAAATGACACATGATTCCGGTTAAGGGTTAATGGAATGTGAGGTAAATGCGGTTATTCGTGCATTGGTTCAAATCTCCCCAATATCATTATCTTTCTCGGTCAATTTGAAATACCTACTTTCCACAATTATAAAACTCATCACCATTTTTTATGAATAATGCACGTCTTCTTGTTTCTAACTACATATTGGACGCAAAATTCCTGTTTCCATTTCAAACACAAATTCTTAATTATCGATGTTTTATGAAAGACTTCATAAAAGTTGTTTAAATTAAGAAAACGTAACAGTTTAATTTTTCAAGGCAAAAATGAAAAATCAAGCCCTCTTTATTTGGACTATGTCCATCGTTTTATGCCACAGAGGTAGATAAGTACCGTAGAAATATGAAAAATAATCATTTTCACAACATCGAGCACATCATACAAGTGCTGCATTTTCACATTTGCCCCTGCCACGTAGTTAGACATGACGTCAGACGCCAGAATGGGTACGGAACTAGATGAGGCATATTACTGGTAGACGGTCTGTTTTCTAAATTTGCTACACCAGAAAAGTCAATAATATGTCACTCATTAGTATTCGAGTCAATTGTAATGTCACTTTCATTATTTAATGGCATGTCAGAGTCGGATTGCGTCCGTGTTTTCAGTCTCTGGTTCTCGATCTTCGCTAGTTGTTTGCTGGTCAGTACCATGCCACATGTAATGTATGACACAATAAAAATTTAAGCTCGTATGTGTAATCAGAGTAAATGTAAAAATTCTCGCTGTGCGACAATGTCTGAACAAGAAAATTTATTGTCGAAAGTAATATTATGTGGCATATAACTAAAGTCGGCCATATTGTGAACTGATAAAGCTCTTGTTTCACTGTATGAGCAATGAAAATAATTTTGGACACCGCGATGTAGCTTAAAATCACTGCTACGGAAACGGAAAATTGTGAAAGATCTATCTACCAAGCAAGTTAAGATAGGACAAAGCGCTTGGGCAAGATTGCTGATGTTAAGATCCGACGCCTTACCTTGTATCCGCAATTGTAGAGTAATTCCACGTGTCGACATAGAATCCAGTAATTTGTCTTACTTCAATGTATTCCGATCTCGTATGTCGTTTGCAATAAACATGTAACGAAAGGAAGACAATATAGTACATATAACAATGCGTCAAGACACGAAGTCACCAATTTAATTAATTTTTTCTCATTCATAACTGAATCGAGACCATACAATGAATTATAGTAACGAATTTTTTAAAAAAATATACAAACTATCGGTGCTTGAGCATGGCATTTTCGTCAAAGGTCCGTTCATGCATTTTTAACCGTGTTTCTTTTCTCTGTGTTTACACTAAATTCGGACTTCGTAATAGACAGCATGCGAAGACGACGATGGATCGAGTTGGAAGACTTTTTCCTTAAAAGGGCACAGGTCATCCCCGTTTTCAAGAAGGGACGTCGAACAGATGTGCAGAACTATAGACCTATATCTCTAACGTCGATCAGTTGTAGAATTTTGGAACACGTATTGTGTTCGAGTATAATGACTTTTCTGGAGACTAGAAATCTACTCTGTAGGAATCAGCATGGGTTTCGAAAAAGACGGTCATGTGAAACCCAGCTCGCGCTATTCGTCCACGAGACTCAGAGGGCCATAGACACGGGTTCACAGGTAGATGCCGTGTTTCTTGACTTCCGCAAGGCGTTCGATACAGTTCCCCACAGTCGTTTATTGAACAAAGTAAGAGCATATGGACTATCAGACCAATTGTGTGATTGGATTGAGGAGTTCCTAGATAACAGGACGCAGCATGTTATTCTCAATGGAGAGAAGTCTTCCGAAGTAAGAGTAATTTCAGGTGTGCCGCAGGGGAGTGTCATAGGACCGTTGCTGTTCGCAATATACATAAATGACCTGGTGGATGACATCGGAAGTTCACTGAGGCTTTTTGCAGATGATGCTGTGGTGTATCGAGAGGTTGTAACAATGGAAAATTGTACTGAAATGCAGGAGGATCTGCAGCGAATTGACGCATGGTGCAGGGAATGGCAACTGAATCTCAATGTAGACAAGTGTAATGTGCTGCGAATACACAGAAAGATAGATCCTTTATCATTTAGCTACAAAATAGCAGGTCAGCAACTGGAAGCAGTTAATACCATAAATTATCTGGGAGTACGCATTAGGAGTGATTTAAAATGGAATGATCATATAATGTTGATTGTCGGTAAAGCAGATGCCAGACTGAGATTCATTGGAAGAATCCTAAGGAAATGCAATCCGAAAACAAAGGAAGTAGGTTACAGTACGCTTGTTCGCCCACTGCTTGAATACTGCTCAGCAGTGTGGGATCCGTACCAGATAGGGTTGATACAAGACATAGAGAAGATCCAACGGAGAGCAGCGCGCTTCGTTACAGGATCATTTAGTAATCGCGAAAGCGTTACGGAGATGATAGATAAACTCCAGTGGAAGACTCTGCAGGAGAGACGCTCAGTAGCTCGGTACGGGCTTTTGTCAAAGTTTCGAGAACATACCTTCACCGAAGAGTCAAGCAGTATATTGCTCCCTCCTACGTATATCTCGCGAAGAGACCATGAGGATAAAATCAGAGAGATTAGAGCCCACACAGAGGCATACCGACAATCCTTCTTTCCACGAACAATACGAGACTGGAATAGAAGGGAGAACCGATAGAGGTACTGAAGGTACCCTCCGCCACACACCGTCAGGTGGCTTGCGGAGTATGGATGTAGATGTAGATGTAGATCCTTTTGCCATGCCAAGTCACCCATCAATCTTACAATGACTAAAGACACAAAACAAAACATACATTGGGTAGGCCGGTATTACCATGGAGGTACCTCCGTGGGTATTACACTATCAAATTTCTTTGTCAGATATCTTTGTCCAAAATCTTTGTCAAAGATATTTGATGGTGTAATAGGAACTTTGTCAAATGTCGTCCAATATTTGATCAAATCTAGGGCCTCGCTGTAGATTTGATCAAAGAAATCGCTTGTCTTCTGTTCACTGCAATGTGACATGTTACCACATGGAGCGCTAGGATCGCTGCAGCGTTCTGTCGTCTGTTGTGTTTTTATAAGCATTGCCGGTAAATACAATTGGTGTGTGCCGACAACTATAAAATTAATAGAGATGTATGAAGCTGATGAGGCGTTTTACAACGTGAGGCACCCTGAATACAAAAATAAAATAAGATTGGAGACGAGACCTGACATGACCTGACCTAACCTAACATAACCCTCTCCGGCTCTCCTGTAGCAAGGAATCAGAGTGTTACAGTGAGCGTGTCTTCTGAAGATGTAGCAGTTCTTAAGTGAATATTGTGCTTTGTGATATGAGGATACACTTCACCGAGCACATACAGGAATGTATGCTCATCCATTCTTAAGTAATTGATGTACCACTTGACGTCTTCCACTGTAAGCTCACGTAACAAGTTTTGTTGAATGCTTTTATCGTGTCGTCGTAAAACCCACGGCTTCACCCAGACTAGATTACTTTTTCGTTCCATAGATCCATGCTGAGGAGAGCCTCGTGGATGTGGAACATGTCGATTTTTTTAAAGCTGAAATAACAATACTAATAGTATGAATAAATACAATACATCATTTGTTTCTATTAAAAATTTCGCCAATGGAGTACTAGGAGTTAGCCAGTAGTAACTCTTTCAGGCTCCTTTTAAACTGATCATTATTTCTAACTAAATTTATTATGTTTCCTGGCAAATTATTGAAGATGAGTGTTCCTGAGTAGTGGACCACTTTTTGAACTAAAGTAAATGCTTTTAAGTCCTTGTGCAGATCATTTTTGTTCCTGGTATTGTATGTATGAACTGAGTTGTTTGTTGGAAAAAGAGATATATTATTTACGACAAATTTCATTAAGAAGTAAATATACTGAGAGGCAGTAGTTAGTATACCCAGTTCTTTGAAGAGGTTTCTGCAGGAAGTCCGTGAATTTACTCCACAAATAATACGTATTACATGCTTTTGGACCTTGAAAACTTGTTTGACTTCAAGATTTACCCCAAAATATTATCCCATATGACATTATGGAATGAAAGTATGCAAGCTTTTTCATTTTTATGTTGTCTATGTCTGCTAACACTCGAATTGCAAATACAGATTTGTTAAGGCCTTTCTGCAGTTCTGTGGTGTGCTCCTCCCAACTGAATTTATTATCAAGTTGTAATCCCAGAACTTTAAAGACTGTCAACCTCGTATGTATGGTTCCATTTTTTCCCCCACTTCTTTTCCGCATGTGCACACAATGCAATTGGAGTACGTAGAACTGCTGCGGTTAATAACAAGTTGTTATCAGCCATCTTGAACTTTGACGAAAAATTTGATGACAGTGTAATACCCCCTCTAGCGCTACGTCAAAGATCTTTGTCAAATATATTGGACGGAATATTGGATCACATCTTTGATCAAATCTTTGACAAAGAAATTTGATAGTGTAATACCGGCCTAAGTTCACCCAACCTGGATATGATGTGACGTCATTATGACGTATTTACGCTTTAGTCGATTAACACACCTATCGACTTTTACGAACGTTCGAGGTTCTAAACTGTCGTCAGCTAGTAGTTTGTTTTGACACGTGCGATTCTGAAAACAGCTGTGTGGCAGCGTATATGTATTTCGCCTAAATAAAAGTAAAAGAGCTGGATATTAATAGAAATATTCCTGACCGTGGCCTTGAAAACACCACGGACAACACGTTTCGTAAAAAAGTGAAGTCTTCTTATGTCCCGACCAGATTAGATTGTGTGATTGTTGTATTGAATGCTTACGCCGAAAATAATATTTATTTATTATCAACATTTTAGTATGGTTTCATACAATTGGTCTTGTCAGTACATATTAGATTGTAGCAGCATACTCTTGCTGACTTCTTTTTCTTAATTTGTATAGCTGAAAGAGAACTCGTGCAAGTTTGTTAGCTAAGTAATTTACATGTCCATCCCAAGAGGGTCTTTTATCAACCGTAATTACAAGTAATTTTACACTCGGACCACAGAGACAGGTACCTTAGTGTCCAGTAATGACTGGTGTGTAGAATGATTGAATTTCGAACTTAAAAAGAAAAATATGAGGCATTGTTGAAGAAAAATCGTCGACCGGAGATGAAATACGAGAGGAAGTGGATTTCTCAATGCAATCTTAACCAAAGGTTAGTGTCTAGTACTGATTGACGTATGAAATGATTGAATGCAGTGTCAAAGCATTCCATGGTGGTATGATAAACCAGATGTACTGTTAATTATGTCATGTATACAACCACAATAATTTTAGCATGTACCTGGCCATGTCAATGTGCTTTATGTCAGCAATATAATTTGCTAAGACAAGATTATGCAAAATACGAATTGCTACACAACATGAGCGGATAGCTACAATAATTAGAGACGATCAAACGAAAAACAACGCACAGGACACAAACACAGTGCAATACACGATTTAAACGCAAGGAACGCAAAACGCATTTAAACGAATGGCGCAGAGCACAGCGCTACCCTGTCACAACCTCTCGAAAGTTCACAAAAGTCGAATAGTCGATATACGGTTTCTATCGTTTTCGATGTAGCGTGTATACATCTTAATGACGTCACATCGTATCCAAGTCCGGTGAACTTAGCATCCTCCGAAAAATTTGATGACAGTGTAAAACCCCTTCTAGCGCTACGTCAAAGATCTTTGTCAAATATATTTGACGGAATATTTGATCAAATCTTTGACAAAGAAATTTGATAGTGTAATACAGTCCTTAGTTAGTAATAACTATGTATTCTGAAATAAAAAGACAATTTAAAATTACTATACTTAGATTGTGACTTGAATTATGCAATTACGAGTGCCGTTTGGTTGCACCTCGTGAATAAAATAATGAAGAAATGTAGTATTAATGGCGGTGCACCTAAATACGGCCGATCTGGACAAGACCTAGAAAACAAATGGTGACTAGAGGTGGCAAAAAATAACGTAACTGATAGAAATAACCGGTTACTGAGAAGTAACGGTTACTGCGATAACCGTTCCTCTGATCCTGGCAGTTATTTCAATAACTGTTTAGTGTCAACAGTGCCTCGCGCCATCTGTTGACCGAAGATCGTACTGCGCATTTGGAAGGCGTTCTATAGACCATGGGAATAACTGTGAGACTGCGCGCCATCTGTTGATAAGAACTGTGTACTATTTCGTGGGCCTTCGTTACTTTTAGCATAAACAATTAAATAAAGTTAATGTCCGAGCCGTGGCTGATAGGAGCTGCAGTACAGGCATTAACAAGTACGGTCGTTCCCTTAAGCCACCGCCTTACGTGTTAATTTAGCTTGGACGGGTAGTAGAAGGAAAGTTACTTAGGAATTCGAGCGACTATGGAAATAACTGTCAGAGACCGGTATTCTCCTCTGGCAGTTATCGTTATTGGCTCGTAGTTCTAGTTCTCTGGTAGTTATCGGGCTACCACCACAGATAACCTGGAAGCTGGTAACGGAATAACTGTGTGTCTAGACGTTCCTGACTCGGTGACTCCAGTTAAAAGTCGTAGTTCCAGGTGATATTTCCAGAGAGGATAGTAACTGGAGCGAACAAATATTTTCGTACTGCTACGGAAATAGCCGCTGGCAATCGCGAATGACAAATAACATGTCAGAAAGTATAACATAATACAGTGGAATATAATAATTATTATCCTCATCATTTGTCAGGAGATTGTTAAAATATGTGAATATATCACAGTAACTGCTAATATTTACAGAATTGGTATACTGACAGAATAAAACACAGTTACGTACTTTTAATAAATTTATCGTACACAGAATACCCGATCTTGACTGTTGCAACCAAGTGCTGTCAAAACTGAAATATAACAGAATTTTTACCTAAGCTGGTCTGTCAGTCTCTGTTACGATATTCATCTACAGAGTAGAAGGAGGGGTCAATGGAAGCGTCTGATTCCACCCGCCTGCTTCGACGTAAAGGTGTTGTGGTGTGTGAATGTCATTACGGCACGGTGTTTCTGAGTTTGTTTGTGTGTGTGTGTGGGGGGGGGGGGGGGGGTGTCGATCTAGGTTGCAGTGCCGGAATTTGCTGGTGGTAATTAAATTTTTTTTTCTAGCTGTGATGTTTTGTGTATTTATGATGTATTGAATGTGATTTAATTTATGTAGGGATGATTGATTTGTGGACTTTTGGGATTGTGGTTTTATTTTTCGCAGTTGTAGGTGTTGGTTTTTTGGCATCGGTAGCTGTGGTGGACCTATATAGGTCACCGGAAATGACCGATTCCCATTTACATAGTTGTGTTTGTTGATGTTTTAGTATCGTCATCTTAGGTTGACCTATATAGGTCAAGGGAAATGTCTGATTCCAATTTTCGTACTTTTAGTTGTGGGTATTGGTGTTTTGGTATGGTCACCTATAGTTGACCTATATTGTTCAAGGGAAGTGTCCGATTCCTGCAGATTTTTGTTGGTGTAGCAGAATGCTGTAATTTTTTTTTCTTTTTGTTCTTCATTTTGTGTTTTGGGATCATGGTGTGTTTTTTTTTACTAGCTTGTCCTCACCCTAAAACCCCCAACTTCCCGCAGTTGTCCCATTGGTTTGATTGTATTTTTGGTGGGAAATGTAATTGTATTATTTATATGTATCTTCGTGTATGTAGTGACGTCATAGACACACTTAAAATAGCCATTTCCGGCATATTGATGACGGGTGGAATCAGACACTTTTGTATCAAATAGTCTTTCAAACACACTGTAAACCGTGCCTTATCTGAAACCAAGTTTTTAATGGTTGCTGACTTGCTGGCAGTTTATTGAAAATGCATGTTCCTGAATATTGGACCCCTTTTGGACCAAGGTAAGTAATTTTAGGTCTTTATGTAGATTGCTGTTCCCATTTCTAGTACTGATATTATGTATTAAGCTATTGGTTGGAAATACTTGTAACAAATTTCATAAAGGAATAAATAGACTAGGAAGCAGTGGTTAGAATACAAAGTTCCTTGAACAGGTTCCTACATGATGTTCTTGAATTGATACCACAAACGATTTTTATTACACGCTTTTACATGCGAAAAACTTTTGCTACGTTTGATAAGTTCCCACAGAATATGCTCCCTTATGAAATAACAGAATGAAAAAATGTGGTATGCCCTTCCCAACTGAATTTATTATCGAGTTGTAGTCCCAGAAATGTAACACTGTCAAACTTTTCGATCTGCATGTCTTCATATGTTATAAACATGCTGTCGCTGGAGAAATCGAGCAGTTTGCAAATCTGACATAAAACTTGGATTAGCGTAATCACACTTTCCCCAATAGGACTAGCTTTTACAGCACAGGAGTAAACGAATCTGTCACATTACGTATATTTTTTGTTGTATTATAAGGGTGTACACTTTATTCTATTATGTGAGCAGCACAAGAAATTAAGCTTCGAATTTAACCTACAGTACTCAGTTTACATATTACTTCATACTTAAAAACGCACGTTGTTAACATTTTACTTAAACAGTGCTTTGGCGAAGTTCCGCGTACTTTCTGTCGCAGCTGCGAGGATAATATTTCTAATAGCGACCGATAACCTACAAACATATAATATGAAACACTAATAATCGTTCTAACATCAACTAAAATGTACCCGGAGTTAATAAGCTAAGGTTATGACACGATTCATACGACATTCCTGCTATTTTACACTACTCGCAGTTATACTGATAACTAAACTGATGGATTCCAACTATGTCGTTATTTAACTGTCGGAGTTATCGGTATTCGCTAGCGAAAAATAACTTGGCAGTTATTAATAACGGTTAACTATAACGGTTATCAAAGAATAACTGGAACTGTGATAACGGTTACTCCAGAATAACTGTTTGGCCCACCTCTAATGGTGACTCTTCCTCTTTCGCCAATAATATGATGATCAAAACTCATAAAATTTTACCAGCCGCTGCATACAATATTTATACAGCAGTGGACTTTATCTATGTCTCAAATTATTTAATTCCTTACATGTGATTACGTTTTCTGCTAAGAAAAGCTCAGCATGCAAATGTGCCCTTGAAGTTTATCTGCAGCTTTACTCGATTTATCTTTATCCGAGAAGTGTAGTGTAACTCCATTTTGCGCAGCATGTTGAGAGGTGTTTCACATGAAGTGTAAGAGGTTAGTAGTTCCATTCTCTACGTTTTCTTGGGGGAAACATGAGGTAGTGTAGCAGCATACGTATGCCCAGGCAGGATGAAATAGGTAGAGCTACATCAAAGTTTTTACTCATAAGAAGCAAAGATGCCACCACATTGTCTTTACTTAGTCATTGACAGCTCAAGGTGGCCATCACTAATGGCATTCAAAGCCATTACATAGCACAGCATGACATCATACACAGAGCACCCATACCATTCAATCATACAGGTGTTAGTATCATCTAATCACAATGATTAGAGTATAACTGCTGCTGATGTTTTGCTAAGAAAGGCACCTGATGAATGAGATAATCCAAAATAAAAATAAGAGATTCACCAAACTGAGTGAAGGCAAAGCCTTAGGTGCTTCCTCAAGTTCTTGCAGTTTGATCTTGATTTAGTTCTTGATAGTATTACACTGACGGTTCATTTAGGCTGTTTGTTTGGAAATTACTGAAGCTTAATTGCTAGAAAACTCTACTACTTTAAATTGTATTTCGTTTTGAGTTGAATATAACTCTAAAGGGAAATACGGAAGCGTCCGATCCCGCCCGTCTGCTTTGACCTATGACGTCACAAATATGGCGGAAACGACCATAAACCACGATTCCAATATGGTGCATATAAAGTCGTTACGTACACATTATGAGGACGAAAATATATCGAAAAACAAACACACGCACACACGTTCCACAAAAGCCTAATGACACTAACGGGACAAGGGCGGGAAACAGGGGGTTTCTGGGTGGGGACAAACTAAATATAAACAAATTTAGACACCCCCCTCCTCATACAAAACCACACAAAACGACGAAAAAAACAGACATCACAAAACTCCCCAAATACCACTAAACACAATATTATCTGGAATCAGACACTTCTCTTGACCTAAATAGCTCAAAAAATCTCCCAACATTCACAGCCACACATTGGGATCGAACACTTCCCTTGACCTGTTATCCTTACGACATCTCCACATACAGCCGTCCCTGGTTCGAGACGCCGGAACTTTAAGTAAGCATCATTTCTTCACGACATACTGAGCACTTCACGACTTCATCCAGAAATCCGAATAGTTGAAGAAATTTTATTAGAGACAACGCACTGTCCCCCATCATAGCCGACAACCGAAAACTGTTGACCCTGTCAGTCATATCCATACCTACCAAAGACAAAAAAAAGCAATTTACCAAAATTCACACACGACGCCACACTCGTAAACTTAACCAAAAACATCACCTAACACACCACCAGAGAGCACCACCGATCACATCAAAACGACACCTACAAACACGCCACACTCACAAACTAAATTTCGCGCCGTCGTGACGTCACACACCACAGCAGCCTTACGTCACGGGTCAAAGCCGACGGGTGGGATCGGACGCTTCGATCGACCCCTCTAAAGTGATACTAATTCGGCTTTCAGTCCATTTCCTGATGACTTACTGAATTATTTCCAAACTGCTCTGACTGTTCTGTTGTCTGTCTCATGAATTTTGTAAAATGTTGTGGCAGTTGGCAGTCAGTGCTGAATGCATACATGTTCAAAAGTCTTCACCATTGTAGGGGGGTAACCAAACTCTATTTTTGTGTCTGTTTCCCATCTCATAATTAGTGAAATAACGGAGTGCCCATTCTGCTAAAAGCTCCGTTTCAGCAAATTCTTAAATAACAATCTACAGTTAGTAGGAGTGCATGAATGGAAACATACTGTTGTACAGAACTATGGAGAGCTCCCTTCTTTTCTAAATTTTCCAGTGAGGATTACAATAAGAATCTTGTTTCACATTATGCTGTGGAACCCTAAAGTATATATTTTCTCACTTCATATTCAAGCAAGTGTTATGATAGGTATAAGAGAAAGAAATGAATTAGATGCTGGTCAGAAAAGTTATTTGCTTGAGTACTTCTTCTGAGTCCAGAAAAGCTTCTTAATTATTTTTTGTGTGCTTCATGAATTTGATATCGTCTCACATTACTTTGTGAGATTTCTTGGGATCAAAATAGCATGGACAGTCCATCACCAGCAAGCACACTTCATGCACACATGACCGCCAACTCCAGCACCTCAGAATTTGGCTCTCTAGCCCGAGATGCTGGAGTTGGCAGTCATGTGGTCATGAGGTGTGCTTGCTTGTCATAATACTGGTTCCACTTGTTCCATTGCATCTGGGAATACAGTCCCAGTCCAGCCACTCAAAGAACATGCAGATATTAAAAATGATGTTTTTCTGTTAAAATTTTGTTGTTCTTTGTCAGCCAACATAAACACACCACAGTGACACTGCATACTTTTCATTATTTCTCATGTCTCTCCAAAAGATATAATACAGCAGAGTGTAAACATAAGAAAAGCTACAACAAGCACTCAAATATGACAGCAACAAATGCTCTCAGTTCTTAAGATGAACCATCAGGTAAACAATGATTTTGCCTCAAGTCCACTGTGAAGGCACGTGCTGTGTGTCACAGGTACTGACTGAGCACAATTCAATGCATGGCCTGACAAATTAAACTGCTCGCATCTCACTGGCTGTAAGTAGTCTTCTCTACTGTTACCCTTCAATTGAGACAAATCCACAGATACTTCTGCTTTCACAAAGTGCACTTGTAGATTCTTATGGCTATCAAGTCTTGCTACCATGTCTGTGCACATGATCAGAAGTCATAAGCTAGAGTAGACTGTCTTGCGCAGTATGCTGTAGGCACCTGGATACTGCTATATATAGCAAATATCCGAGAATGAGGGTCTGGTTTTTTGGTTTGGAGGGGGGGGGGGCGTATATATGTGAGCTGGCCGCTGGTCCATCTCCAATGGCAGCACACTCACCCTGGAACCGATAAGAGGTCGGAGGGGCAGGGCATTGCCAATGGGTGTCGATGACTACATTTGCCCCAGTTTTCTTGTTTAGTCAGCTGCTCCAGAAGCCGTGCCAGAGCTATAAGATTTCACAACTTCAGCTTTCCAAGGTGCTGGTTGGTGTCTTCTGTTTTGTTGATGTCTTGAATACGTGCTCTTGCTCTCTGAATAAGCCTTCTTGCTCGGTGGTGTCTGGACTTCAAGCTGTTGACCATTTGTTTACCTTTCTGTGACATCGTTCTGCTGACTGATGCAGGAATAATTCATCACCCCAGAGAAACTGTGGTGCAACAGCATGAATGAGAAGTTAGTGCAAAACAATCAGAAACCAAATTGAGATCAAACTGCAGAAACTTGAGGAAATACATTAAGATTCTGCCCTTCAGTCAGTTTTGTGAATCTCTTATTATTTGGATTTTTGCTGTCTTACGCATCAGCCAATAGAAAATCTCATTCATCAGGTGCATTTATTGGCAGAGCATCAGCAGCAACTATACTTTAGTCATGGTGAGTAGAAGATACTAACTATGGTATGAGTGGGTGCTCGTGTTTACTGATTAATTGCTTTGAATGACATTTGTGCTGGTATATGAGAGTTCAAATGCGGTTCCTCTTTGTCAAAATGTCTGGGCTCAAAATCGTCTAGGGGTTGAACTACACATGTGGCATTACACGCTCTAAATTAGCCACATATGATCCTTTGGTTAAATTGTCTGGCTGATGGCAAGTTTGTGAAATACAAAGTTAACATAACATATAATAACAGTAATAATAATATCGGGAACTAATTAACCACACATAATTGATGTAGGCCACACAGTTGCGATTTGGTTAGAATAATGTTTATTCAGAAAGAAAACTAATAGCGAAAGTGGTTGTATTTAGAGTTACTGTTACACTCAAGCACATATTCATTTGACACAGTTTGGTCATTCACAATCTCATCGCGAAATACAAGTTATCTACGTAAAAAGTTACGAGTTCACACCAGGCGCACGGATGCTCACCGCTCAGAGACTAAGTCCTGTGATACCACTCAACCTTTCACTTCCTAGCTGCCTAAAGACCGAGCGTCCACTTTTGTGTCTCAATCTGTACTATACGCTTTGGTGTCTTCAGCTGAACTGTACTCATTGGTGTCTAGACCAGAACTGCCCTCTGCATGTCTCCGACCGCGTTACCCGCGCGCCGAACATCTTCGCTCAACTGACTAGCGCAGTTTCCTTTCCTGAAGCCGTCCATCTGATTGCTACATTATTTTACATTTTAACATATTTAAATAATCAAATCTTGGTCACTTTTACGTTCTAAATAAAGTAATAATAATATCCATTACATAATGGATATTAACGCACCAAACAGCCACTTTAAGATGAGGCCGATCATGATAATGAAAAACTTGCACGAAATGCACATTAGTGCCACCAGTTTGAGTAGCTATCTTTACCAGGTCACCATCTACATCATATTCATATGATCTGATGGAGACTGTGTTTTTCCAACTAGGGTGCAGGGTAACAGTAGCACAGCACTAGATAATATTTTTTAATTGTTCTTCATTACTAGATGGGCATTCTATTAGCAAAAGATTGAATGGCCTTTCATACCATGATGCACAAATTTTAACATTAAAAGGCTTTAGTATTCAAACAAATGTCACATTTAATTACAAACTATGTAGGAAAGTTAATCCACCAGCAATAGAGAGTTTTTTAAACTTTGTCAAGGAACAAGAGTGGCAGGATGTTTATAGTGCCGATAACATAGATGATAAATATAAGCTTTCCTTAACGCATTTCTCATGCTCTTTAAGAGCTGCTTTCCACTAGAACATTCTAAACGGGGTACTAGCAGTAATAGGTAGCCCGGGTGGCTGACTAGTGGTATAAGGATGTCATGTAGAACAAAGTGGGATTTACATCACAATGTTAGAAGTAGTCACAATCAAGCTACAGTAGCCCATTACAAACACTATTGTAAGGTGCTCAAAAATGTTACTAGGACGGCAAAGAGTATGTGATACGCAAATAGAATAGATATTTCACAGAATAAAATTAAAACCATATGGTCAGTTGTGAAGGAAGTGTCTGGTCAGCACCACAAGGTCGACAATATAAAGTCAGTTTATAGTAAAAATACACTCCTGGAAATTGAAATAAGAACACCGTGAATTCATTGTCCCAGGAAGGGGAAACTTTATTGACACATTCCTGGGGTCAGATACATCACATGATCACACTGACAGAACCACAGGCACATAGACACAGGCAACAGAGCATGCACAATGTCGGCACTAGTACAGTGTATATCCACCTTTCGCAGCAATGCAGGCTGCTATTCTCCCATGGAGACGATCGTAGAGATGCTGGATGTAGTCCTGTGGAACGGCTTGCCATGCCATTTCCACCTGGCGCCTCAGTTGGACCAGCGTTCGTGCTGGACGTGCAGACCGCGTGAGACGACGCTTCATCCAGTCCCAAACATGCTCAATGGGGGACAGATCCGGAGATCTTGCTGGCCAGGGTAGTTGACTTACACCTTCTAGAGCACGTTGGGTGGCACGGGATACATGCGGACGTGCATTGTCCTGTTGGAACAGCAAGTTCCCTTGCCGGTCTAGGAATGGTAGAACGATGGGTTCGATGACGGTTTGGATGTACCGTGCACTATTCAGTGTCCCCTCGACGATCACCAGTGGTGTACGGCCAGTGTAGGAGATCGCTCCCCACACCATGATGCCGGGTGTTGGCCCTGTGTGCCTCGGTCGTATGCAGTCCTGATTGTGGCGCTCACCTGCACGGCGCCAAACACGCATACGACCATCATTGGCACCAAGGCAGAAGCGACTCTCATCGCTGAAGACGACACGTCTCCATTCGTCCCTCCATTCACGCCTGTCGCGACACCACTGGAGGCGGGCTGCACGATGTTGGGGCGTGAGCGGAAGACGGCCTAACGGTGTGCGGGACCGTAGCCCAGCTTCATGGAGACGGTTGCGAATGGTCCTCGCCGATACCCCAGGAGCAACAGTGTCCCTAATTTGCTGGGAAGTGGCGGTGCGGTCCCCTACGGCACTGCGTAGGATCCTACGGTCTTGGCGTGCATCCGTGCGTCACTGCGGTCCGGTCCCAGGTCGACGGGCACGTGCACCTTCCGCCGACCACTGGCGACAACATCGATGTACTGTGGAGACCTCACGCCCCACGTGTTGAGCAATTCGGCGGTACGTCCACCCGGCCTCCCGCATGCCCACTATACGCCCTCGCTCAAAGTCCGTCAACTGCACATACGGTTCACGTCCACGCTGTCGCGGCATGCTACCAGTGTTAAAGACTGCGATGGAGCTCCGTATGCCACGGCAAACTGGCTGACACTGACGGCGGCGGTGCACAAATGCTGCGCAACTAGCGCCATTCGACGGCCAACACCGCGGTTCCTGGTGTGTCCGCTGTGCCGTGCGTGTGATCATTGCTTGTACAGCCCTCTCGCAGTGTCCGGAGCAAGTATGGTGGGTCGGACACACCGGTGTCAATGTGTTCTTTTTTCCATTTCCAGGAGTGTATTTCTGTTACTGATAAATCAGATATATGTTCAGTATTTAACAATCATTTTCTGAGCATTGGTGGTGAATTAAATAAAAATTTAGTTTCTACAGGAAATCATAAAGCTTTCTGGGCAAATGTCTTTCCAAGATTGATATCTGAAATACTATTCTGTGATACAGACAAGAGGGAGATTGAATCAATAATTAAATCACTGAAGACTAAGGACTCTCATGGTTATGATGGAGTGCCTAGCGGAATATTAAAGTACTGTGCTACGCATGTTAGCCCTACTATTTAGCCATATTTGTAATTTTTCCTTTAGGAATAGTCAGTTTCCTGAACGATTAAAGTACTCAGTAATAAAGCCGCTTTATAAAAAGGGAGAAAGGGGTGATGTAGACAATTTTAGACCTATTTCTATGCCATGCACAGTTCGGCTATAGAAGACATTTAACAACACAAAATGCTATATTCTCCTTTTCTATGAGGTACTAAATGGGTTAAACAAAAGGTTTTGAATGCTAGGCATATTTTTTGATTTAAGTAAGGCATTTGATTGTGTTGATCACAAAATATTGCTCCAGAAGTTGGACCATTATGGAATATGGGGAGTATCCGACAATTGGTTCACCTCTCACTTTAGCAACAGGCAGCAAAAGGTCATTATTCACAATGATGAGAATGGCTGTGATGTGGGGTCTGAGAGGGGTACTGTCAAGTGGGGAGCACCACAGGGATTAGTGTTGGGGCCACTCCTGTTCCTTATTTATATAAATGATATGCCCTCTAGTATTACGGATAACTCTGAAATATTTCTGTTTGCTGATGACACTAGCTTGGTAGTAAAGGATGGTGTGTACAACATTGGCCCAGTTTCAAATAGTGCAGTTCATGACATAAGATCATGGCTTGTAGAAAATAAACTAACGCTAAATCATAGTAAGACTCAGTTTTTACAGTTTCTAACCCAAAATTCAACAATACCTGACACTTTAATTTCACAGGATGGGCACATGATTAGTGAAACTGAACAGTTCAAATTTCTAGGTATCCAGATAGATAGTAAGCTGTCATAGAAAGCCCACTTTCAGGAGCTTGTTCAAATGCTGCAATTTTACTATTTGAATGGTATCTAAAGTGATTGATCGTTCGACACGAAAATCAGTCTACTTTGCTTATTTTCATTCACTTATGTTGTATGGTATTATATTTTGGGGTGTCTCTTCCTATTATAAAAGATGTTTTTCGCTCAGAAATGGGCAGTTCGGGCAATAAGTGGTGTAATTTCACGAACCTCTTGTCGACTACTGTGCATGAATCTGGGTATTTTGACATTGGCCTCTCAATATATATATTCCTTACTGTCATTTCTTGTTAACAATATTCCTAGAGTCATCATTCAAAGCTCATTCTTGAAATTTTGTTAATAGACTTTCTCGAGATAATCTACGTCTATCTCCAAGTCTTCCAGTTCAGTTCCTTCAGTACCTCTGTGACACTCTCCCACATACCAAACTGCTAAGGTCATTAGTCCCTTACCTTACACACTACTTAACCTAAATTATCCTAAGGACAAACACGCACACCCATGCTCGAGGGAGGATTCGAACCTCCACTGGAATCAGCTGCACAGTCCATGACTGCAACGCCTTGGACTGCTCGGCTAATCCCGCGCAGCTGAACATTTAAACCAAGTTACCAATTTTCGCACCACTTTGAAACCTTATCAATATCTGGCTGAATATTTAGGCACCTTCTTTCAGACAGTACTTTATTATAGCTAACTGCATCATCTGTAAAAAGTCTGAGGTTACTATTAATATTGTCTGCAAGGTCATTAATATACAATATGAACAGCAGGGCCCAACACAGTTCCGTGGAGCACACCTTAACTTACTTCTACACCTTACAAAGTCTCGGCATCCAGGATAAAATGCCATGTCCTCCCTACCAAAAAGCCCTCAATCCAGTCACAAATTTCTCTTGATACCCCATACAATTGTACTTTTGACAATAAGCATAGGTGTGGTGCTGAGTCAAAGCTTTCTGGAAATCAATAAATACTGCATCCGCCTCACTGCCTTGATCCAAAGGGTTCAGTGTGTCATGTGGGAAGAGAGCAAGTTTGGTTTCACATGATGATGATTTTGAAATCTATGCTCGCTGGCACTGAAGAGATCATTCTGTTCAAGATAGCTCAGTATATTTTATCTCAGAATATGTTCTAACATTCTACAACAAATCATTGTTGAGGATATTGGACAGTAATTTTGTGGATTATTTCTACAAGCCCCCTTGTAGAAGGGTGCAACCTGTGATATTTTCTAAGAACTGGGCCGGGTTTTCTTTTGTTCACACACTTTAAGGTGGTCCTTCTGCAGAGGATGCTGTGATTAGTTTGTTGCATATTGGCTGCTACAAGGCCCACTTCCTTCTTCCAGTAAACCAGCTTATAGCTCATAAAGGTAATGAATTTGCATTGCATGGCGGGTACAGTACTGTTACGTAGCTAAGGTTGGCAACAAAGTAAGCCAACTTCACCAATCAAAATATGGGCGATGCTAAAACATGCTCTTAGTACTCTGCCTGCAGTCAGGCTAGCAGCTTGTAATAAAACTTTCAATATACCAGTCTTATTAAAGATATTCTCCACCAAAAGAATAATACGTATCTTATGTAATCTGGCATGCTGCTTCTTGATGCTGCCTTAGGTTCATTTTGATGTTACTGCATCACCACATGCGATTTATGCAAATGGTTGAATTGAATAAGTTTCAGTGCTTCATGTTCACCATAAATTTTATTTTGCATACTAGATGTTCGATGGTGAACTTACAAAGTCTGACTACATGCTGTTGATACAAAAATTTGGTCCAAGACTCACTTATGGCGGTGTACAGATCACCTCTATATATATGATTTTCATCAATTACTATCATTGTTACATACTGAAATTTGCACATTAACAATTAAAAGTTTTTAAATTTATCTTCCCAAATTACACATAAAATTACATGGAATAACAGTAAATAATTTCATACAAAGACAGGAAAGAATCTGTTTCTATTAAGACTATAAATTACATGTTTTATCATTACAACAATATAGTTTGTCAATTTGCATATATTATTTTACTGACTTAGAGCAAAATCACCCTATCATTTTCAGGCGAACAGAGTGAATAGTTTTATTGGCTAGATTCAGTTAATTAAATTTTGTATGAATAAAATTTTATATTTCTGTATGATCTTAATTACAGTTCTATTAACTAACACCAATTAGAACACGACTGAAAAATCATCATGTCATATTTATGTTAGGAGAACAAACAATTTCTGGCTTAAAAAACCTGTAGTTTGTATTTTGTGTAAACTATGGTGGTATATTAGTTTTTAATCCAATATGTTTCCTTCATTCTATATACTGGTAAGGTCCAATGTAAACAATGTCAAAACAACATGTAGCGGTTCCACCTGCTTTATTTCTTCATTTGTTGTCCTCATTGTCGCTGTACTGCATTGCTACACTGGCTGAAAAATCGGGTTTGTAATTTGGACACTGTCTACGGAAAATAATGTAGCCGATAAATGCGCAGTTGCATTTCACTGTCTTTTACTTCCACTTTTCACAACCCCCCATATACACTTTTATATGGCAAGTGCACTGTTGTTTAACTTCCTATTAGCCTCATTAATAGTTAGCAGGTGAACCATCCACATACTGCTACAATAGTTTACTGTTGAACATCTATGAACAGTAAAAGCCTAACCACAAAGTTCACAGGTCTTGAAGAATAGAAAGGTATATATGGAACAGACACTGTCATTGTTTTTACACATGGCCTAATTGCATAACACTTATTTCACAGTTAAGTTGAAGCATTGTTGTTGTTCTAACCAGCACAGGTTACTCATCTGAAACTTAGTTGTGGACTGACTCACGCGACCAAAATTGGGTCCTTATATATCATCACAATAATAGGCCCTGAAACTACGCATTGTTCGATGTTTAATTTACAGAAATAACAATTAAAACTTAATTCATTACATTAACTAGATATATAGAAAAATTCATTCCTTTTCACTGTTTCTTCTGCTACAAGGTTTAGGCCAGATTATTTGTTTAAATGATGAAATTAACAAATATTGTTATGAAAACAATACTTTTGACAAAACTGTTTATTACTTTGGCTTGCCTAACATGTTTTTGAATAGAGTCAAATAAATCCTCTAGGACTACTATTAGCTGTTCCTACAAATGTTTATAATTCATACAGAATTTATATTTGTTTATACATCAACAACAGAATTTAAGTTACAAAACAACTACTGATTTCACCCTGTAATGAAGGATACTAACTAGTAATAGTGAAAATAAATTAGAAAATCAATTACATACATAAAACTAAGCTCAAAATTAGATCTGGTGTTATATTCTTTAAGACTAAGGGCCAATCTTTCTCTTTTATGAAAATGCAGATTCTATTCGTGTATGTTAATGGTAATTAGTGAAAATAAAAAAAAAATTTAAGGAGGCAGATGGTGAAACAAGAGGGTAAGTAATAATATCCCAGCTTGCTTTGACACAAACAGTTTAAATTAGTGTAAATTATTAAGCTGCTGCACGAAGAATCCAGATAACCCGAAACATGTCTCCTTCATTCTATATACATGTAGACAAAGTCAAAACAACAGTTTAAATTGGTGTAAACTACTAACATTACATATATGCCCTCTTCGGGAGAGTTGAGATGAGATTGGAATAGGATACAGGATCCCGAAAGGGGTTGTGGTATTACAAGCTTGATAATGGGCTGTAGGCCACAGCCTTTATCTTTTACTTTTGTTGCTTTGAATATGAGCATGCTGTACTCCGAAACTCGATTCTGAACTTTCCCTACGTAAATGACTCACAAAAGTTAAATAGCCACATTTCATACCATATGTCAGTTATCAAGATTTCCTGAATGTGGAAAATCATTCATGCTAAAATGATCTTTCTTGAAAGAAGAAATTCCTTTTCCGATGTGGATTCTCCGCTAATATTCACCTCTTATAATCGATAGTTTGAGCTGCCTTCACCGCTCTATTAAACCCAAAGCAAACAATACACTGTAAATGTTAGACCTTTTTCCACTTTTTCCACTGTTTTATTACAATTAAACAACATAACAAAGCAACCAACAAGATTAAGACAACAAAAGTTCCATTCCTATGACACAAGTGAGAATAGATTAATTTCTTGTGGTAGTAGACAAAGTGGCAGTCCTATCTCAGTTCATGTACATTCTGCAGCATACTCAATATTTTAGACCGCCATGTTTCTCACACTCAACTGATCATTGACGTCACTGGCCTAATCGGGGATTAGTGTCTAGTGAAGTACGTCATACAAACCGTCGGCTTTGACCAGTGCCGTCACAACAGAGTTGATGCATTGCACCGATTTAAGAGCAAAGATGAATGAGAAACAAAGAAATGAAGGACACAGAAAACTAGTGATGCAGGGGATACAACCCATCAGCTTTGACCAGTGACGTTATACATTACTCATAGATAATAATGTCTTCACTTTCAGCCATAGATAAAAAAAAAACCAGTTCTGTGTTCCAGATAAGCGCTATCATTGTACATTAAAACAATTTCATGTGATTTAAAAAAGATTGCTACATATTGCTCAAAATATTCTTCATGTGCATTTATTTAAATAATTGGTTGTTTGCAATTCATTCGGTATTTAATTTCATTCTTAGTGATATTGAGGTAATTTGGACTATTACTTTCTTATTTTAGGACTTTAGGACAAATTTTAGTACCTCATTGTCGTTTGTAGATATGGATTTATCTGTTCCGATGAACGTTAGTGGGCCGCTTCTTTGAGTCCTAGAATCCTAATCTTCAATTGACCAATATAGCTCAAATGAAGAATGGAATACTCGTGCAAAAAAGAAGGGAAAAGAAAAAAGTGACAGATAGAACGTTGGCACGGAATACCTCAGTTGACGTATGTGAGTTGTGTCCCAAACTTCAGTTGATCTGTACATGTTAGCGGCAGTACGGGATACACATTTACCTTATATCAGCCTTTCCGCCTTCGCTGGCACTAGTATCCCACAGGATAAAAATTTTACAGGTGTTGTGTTTTTCGTCTCCGCTACTACTAGCACCCCCCCATGAACCATAGACCTTGCCGTTGGTGGGGAGGCTTGCGTGCCTCAGCGATACAGATAGCTGTACCGTAGGTGCAACCACAATGGAGGGGTATCTGTTGAGAGGCCAGACAAACGTATGGTTCCTGAAGAGGGGCAGCAGCCTTTTCAGTAGTTGCAGGGGCAACAGGCTGGATAATTGACTGATCTGGCCTTGTAACACTAACCAAAATGGCCTTGCTGTGCTGGTACTGCAAATGGCTGAAAGCAAGGGGGAAACTACGGCTGTAATTTTTCTCGAGGGCATGCAGCTTTACTGTATGGATAAATGATGATGGTGTCCTCTTGGGTAAAATATTCCAGAGGTACAAGAGTCCCCCCATTCGGATCTCCGGGCGGGGACTACTCAGGACGACATCGTTATCAGGAGAAAGAAAACTGGCATTCTACGGATTGGAGCGTGGAATGTCAGATCCCTTAACCAGGCAGGTAGATTAGAAAATTTAAAAAGGTAAATGGATAGGTTAAAATTAGATATAGTGGGAATTAGTAAAGTTCGGTGGCAGGAGGAACAAGACTTTTGGTCAGGTGAATATAGGGTTATAAATACAAAATCAAATAGGGGTAATGCAGGAGTAGGTTTAATAATGAATAAAAAAAAATAGGAGTTCAGGTAAGCTACTACAAACAACATAGTGAACGCATTATTGTGGCCAAGCCTACGACAGTAGTACAAGTCTATATGCCAACTAGCTCTGCAGATGACGAAGAAATTGAAGAAATGTATGGTGAGATAAAAGAAATTATTCAGATAGTGAAAGGATACGAAAATTTAATAGTCATGGTTGACTGGAATTCGAGAGTAGGAAAAGGAAGAGAAGGAAACATAGTAGGTGAATATGGATTGGGGTGAAGAAATGAAAGAGGAAGCTGCCTGGTAGAATTTTGCACAGAGCATAAATTAATCATAGAGCTAACACTTGGTTCAAGAATCATAAAAGGAGGTTGTATACATGGAAGAAGCCTAGAGATACTGACAGGTTTCAGAAGGATTATATAATGGTAAGACAGAAATTTAGGAACCAGGTTTTAAATTGTAAGACATTTCCAGGGGCAGATGTGGACTCTGACCACAATCTATTGGTTATGAGCTGTAGATTAAAACTGAAGAAACTACATAAAAGGAGGTTGGATAAACTGAAAGAACCAGAGGTTGTACAGAGTTTCAGGAAGAGCATAAGGGAACAATTGACAAGAATGGGGGAAAGAAATAAAGTAGAAGAAGAATGGGTAGCTTTGAGGGATGAAGTAGTGAAGGCAGCAGAGGATCAAGTAGGTAAAAAGATGAGGGCTAGTAGAAATCCTTGCGTGACAGAAGAAATACTGAATTTAATTGATGAAAGGAGAAAATATAAAAATGCAGTAAATGAAGCAGGCAAAAAGGAATACAAACGTCTCAAAAATGAGATTGACAGGAAGTGCAAAATGGCTAAGCAGGGATGGCTAGAGGACAAATGTAAGGATGTAGAGGCTTATCTCACTAGGGGTAAGATAGATACTGCCTACAGGAAAATTAAAGAGACCTTTGGAGAAAAGAGAACCACTTGTATGAATATCAAGAGCTCAGATGGAAACCCAGTTATAAGCAAGGAAGGGAAAACAGAAAGGTGGAAGGAGTATATAGAGGGCCTATACAAGGGCGATGTACTTGAAAGCAATGTTTTAGAAAGGGAGGAGGATGTAGATGAAGATGAAATGGGAGCTATGATACTGCATGAAGAATTTGATAGAGCACTGAAAGACCTAATTCGAAAGGCCCCAGGAGTAGATAACATTCCATTATAACTACTGACAGCCTTGGGAGAGCCAGTCCTGACAAAACTCTACAATCTGGTGAGAAAAATGTATGAGACAGGTGGATATACCCTCACACTTCAAGAAGAATATAATAATTCCAATCCCAAAGAAAGCAGGCATGGACAGATGTGAAAATTACCGAACTGTCAGTTTAATAAGTCACAGATGCAAAATACTAACGCAAATTCTTTACAGACGAATGGAAAAACTGTTAGAAGCCAACCTCAGGGAAGATCAGTTTGGATTCCGTAGAAATACTGAACACGTGAGGCAATACTGACCCTACGACTTATCTTAGAAGCTAGATTAAGGAAAGGCAAGCCTGAGTTTCTAGCATTTGTAGACTTAGAGAAAGATTTTGACAATGTTGACTGGAATACTCTCTTTCAAATTCTGAAGGTGGCAGGGGTAAAATACAGGGAGTGAAAGCCTATTTACAATTCGTACAGAAACCAGATGGCAGTTATAAGAGTCGAGGGACATGAAAGGAAAGCAGTGGTTGGGAAGGGAGTGAGACAGGGTTGTAGCCTCTCCCCGACGTTATTCAATCTGTATATTGAGCAAGCAGTAAAGGAAACAAAAGAAACATTCGGAGTAGGTATTAAAATCCATGGAGAAGAAATAACAACTTTGAGGTCCCCCGATGACATTGCAATTCTGTCAGAGACAGCAAAGGTCTTGGAAGAGCAGTTGAACGGAATGTACAGTGTCTTTAAAACAAGGATATAAGATGAACATCAACAAAAGCAAAACGAGGGTAATGGAATGTAGTCGAATTAAGTCGGGTGATGCTGAGGGAATTAGATTATGAAATGAGACACTTAAAGTAATAAAGGAGTTTTGCTATTTGGGGAGCAAAATAACTGATGATGGTCGAAGTAGAGAAGATATAAAATGTGGACTGGCAATGGCAAGGAGAGCGTTTCTGAAGAAGAGAAATTAGTTAACATCGAGTATAGATTTAAGTGTCAAGAAGTCATTTCTGAAAGTATTTGTATGGAGTGTAGCCATGTATGGAAGTGAAACAAGGACGATAAATACTTTAGACAAGAAGAGAATAGAAGCTTTTGAAATGTGGTGCTACAGAAGAATGCTGAAGATTAGATGGGTAGATCACATAACTAATGAGGAGGTATTGAATAGAATTGGGGAGAAGAGGAGCTTGTGGCACACGTTGACTAGAAGAAGGGATCGGTTGCTAGGATATGTTCTGAGGCATAAAGGGATCACCAATTTAGTATTGGAGGGCAGCGTGGAGGGTAAAAATCTTAGAGGGCGACCAAGAGATGAATACACTAAACAGATTCAGAAGGATGCAGGTTGCAGTATGTATTGGGAGACGAAGAAGCTTGCACAGGATAGAGTAGCATGGAGAGCTATATCAAAGCAGTCTCAGGACTGAAGACCACAACAACAACTACTACTAGCGTCCTATTCTTCAGTTCATACTAGTAATAGCGAAGGCACAAAGACCGACATACATAAAATTTGTATTCCTTGGTTCAGTTGACCTATATAGGTCAACTGAAGAATAGGATACTAATGCTAGCGAAGACGAAAAAATCAACGTACGTAATATTGGCGGCCTGTATCTTAGTTGAAGTACGCAAAAAAAAGCGACATGCATAAAATTTTTAACCCACACAATTTTCTTTTAACCTTCAATACTAATAGTATTGACTGAAAATTATAATAGTAGTACTAGTAACTGTGAAAAAACCTACAACAGTATCTCGTATTTCAGTTGATCTATATAGATCGACTGAAGAATAGGATACTAGTGATAGCGACAGCAAAAAGTAGTGACATACATAAAATTTGTATTCTGTTCTTCAGTTGACCTGTATAAATCAACTGAAGAACAGGATACTACCTTCGCATAACAACTGACATACAGAATGCCAATGTTACGTATGTCGCCTTTTTCGTCTTTGATATTACCAGTATCCTTTTCTTCAGGTCAACTGAAGAATAGGATACTGAACTGAAGAATAGGATACTAGTGCTAGCGAAGGCAAAAAATAGTGACAAGATTTGTTTCCCGTATTGCAGTTGAACTATATAGGTCAAATGAAGAACAGTATACTGCCTTCGTAGTTCAACTGAGGTGTGAGATATCAATGTTAGGTATGTCGCTTTTTTCGTCGTTGGTAGTACTAGTATCCTATTCTTCGGTTGACCTTATAGGTCAATACTGAAATATGAAATACAAATTTTTCGTCTGTCGGTCTTATCGCCTTCGATAGAACTACAATCGACTGAAAAATATCGTAGTAATACCACAGTCTAACATATTATGTTAGACTGTGGTAATACTAGCGCTAATGAAGGCGAAAAAAGCAACAGTTGTAAAATTTGTACTCCATACTGTTGACGAACCCTGCTTCAAGCCTTCAATTCTCATAGGAATAGATAAATCCGTACCTAAAAACGAAAAGTAAAAATTATCCAAAATGAAAAACAATGCTTCCAAAATATCTCAAACTCACTATGGGTGAAAATAAGTACCGAGTTAATTGGAGCGAACAAATGATTTAAATTAATACAAGTGCCAAAAATCGGGCACATTGTCTAGCCCTGTCTTTTAGTCAGTTTCGTGTTCCATTGATCAATCTCACGGTAATCGTTATGTTGTGGAAAGCATCAGGTGCATAAGAAATGCACACATTCATTTATGATGATGTGGAACGTGTATGCACAATGTGTCAGACTTCTGAAAATTTTCCAAGGAGTGTATCTTACGTCATGTTGTTATACACCAAATTTAAAGGGGAGATAATTATAGGTACAAAGCTACTACAACAAAAATTTTTAACGCACACCATCGTAGTTAACGACTGAAACGTAGTTCAAATTTTGTTTGGCACTTGCAAACATTCAAAATAACAATACTCAAGAGCCTTGACAATCAATTAAAGAGAATCTGGAATAAACACAAACAAACACCACCACTTGTAGAGCCCCTACAGAAAGTTTTACTCACAATGTTCATTTTCGACCCTTGTAGATGTATAGATGCTCCTATTCCCTAAAGAGCATTACAGTGCCTTTCTAAAATCAGCAACATACACTATGTGATCAAACGTATCCGGACACCCACAAAAACATAAGTTGTTCATATTAGGTGCATTGTCACCTACTGCCAGGTACTCCATATCAACGACCTCAGTAGCCATTAGACGTGAAAGAACAGAATGGGGCGCCCTGCAGAACTCACGTACTTCGAATGTGGTCAGGTGATTGGTTGTCACTTGTATCATATGTCTGTACGCGAGATTTCCACACTGCTAAACATCCCTAGGTTCACTGTTTCCGATGTGATACTGAAGTGGAAGCATGAAGGGACACGTACACCACAAAAGCGTACAAGCCGACCTCGTCTATTGACTGACAAGAAACTGCCGACAGTTGAAGAGGGTCGTAATGCATCTATCCAGACAATCGCACAGGAATTCCAAACTGCATGAGGATCCATTGCAAGTACTATGGCAGTTAGACAGGAGGTGAGAAAACTTGGATTTTGCAGTTGAGCGGTTGCTCATATACCATACATCACGACGGTAAATGCCAAACGACGCCACGCTTGGTGTAAGGAGTGCAAACATTGGACAATTGAGCAGTGGAAAGACGTTGCGTGCAGTGGCGGTACACAATGTGGCGATCTGATGGCAGGGTGTGGGTATGGCGAATGCCCTTTGAACGTCCTCTGCCAGCATGTGTAGTGCCACAGTAAAATTTGGAGGCAGTGGTATTATGATGTGGTCGCGTTTTTCATGGAGGGGGCTTGCACCCCTTGTTGTTTTACGAGGCACTATCACAGCACAGGCCTACATTGATGGTTTAAGCACCTTCTTGCTTCCCACTGTTGAAGAGCAATTGCATTTTTCAACACGATCGAGCACCTGTTCATAATTCATGGCCTGTGGCGGAGATGTTACATGAGACATCCCTGTAATAGACTGGCCTGCAAAGAGTCCTCACCTACATCCTATAGAACATCTTTGGAATGTTTTGGAACGCCGACTTCATGCAAGGCCTCACTGACCAACACTGATACACTCCTGGAAATGAAAAAAGAACACATTGACACCGGTGTGTCAGACCCACCATACTTGCTCTGGGCACTGCGAGAGGGCTGTACAAGCAATGATCACACGCACGGCACAGCAGACACACCAGGAACCGCGGTGTTGGCCGTCGAATGGCGCTAGCTGCGCAGCATTTGTGCACCGCCGCCGTCAGTGTCAGCCAGTTTGCCGTGGCATACGGAGCTCCATCGCAGTCTTTAACACTGGTAGCATGCCGCGACAGCGTGGACGTGAACCGTATGTGCAGTTGACGGACTTTGAGCGAGGGCGTATAGTGGGCATGCGGGAGGCCGGGTGGACGTACCGCCGAATTGCTCAACACGTGGGGCGTGAGGTCTCCACAGTACATCGATGTTGTCGCCAGTGGTCGGCGGTAGGTGCACGTGACCGTCGACCTGGGACCGGACCGCAGCGACGCACGGATGCACGCCAAGACCGTAGGATACTACGCAGTGCCGTAGGGGACCGCACTGCCACTTCCCAGCAAATTAGGGACACTGTTGCTCCTGGGGTATCGGCGAGGACCATTCGCAACCGTCTCCATGAAGCTGGGCTACGGTCCCGCACACCGTTAGGCCGTCTTCCGCTCACGCCCCAACATCGTGCAGCCCGCCTCCAGTGGTGTCGCGACAGGCGTGAATGGAGGGACGAATGGAGACGTGTCGTCTTCAGCGATGAGAGTCGCTTCTGCCTTGGTGCCAATGATGGTCGTATGCGTGTTTGGCGCCGTGCAGGTGAGCGCCACAATCAGGACTGCATACGACCGAGGCACACAGGGCCAACACCCGGCATCATGGTGTGGGGAGCGATCTCCTACACTGGCCGTACACCACTGGTGATCGTCGAGGGGACACTGAATAGTGCACGGTACATCCAAACCGTCATCGAACCCATCGTTCTACCATTCCTAGACCGGCAAGGGAACTTGCTGTTCCAACAGGACAATGCAAGTCCGCATGTATCCCGTGCCACCCAACGTGCTCTAGAAGGTGTAAGTCAACTACCCTGGCCAGCAAGATCTCCGGATCTGTCCCCCATTGAGCATGTTTGGGACTGGATGAAGCGTCGTCTCACGCGGTCTGCACGTCCAGCACGAACGCTGGTCCAACTGAGGCGCCAGGTGGAAATGGCATGGCAAGCCGTTCCACAGGACTACATCCAGCATCTCTACGATCGTCTCCATGGGAGAATAGCAGCCTGCATTGCTGCGAAAGGTGGATATACACTGTACTAGTGCCGACATTGTGCATGCTCTGTTGCCTGTGGTTCTGTCAGTGTGATCATGTGATGTATCTGACCCCAGGAATGTGTCAATAAAATTTCCCCTTCCTGGGACAATGAATTCACGGTGTTCTTATTTCAATTTCCAGGAGTGTACATGTCCCCAGTGCAGCCTTCCGTGAAGAATGGGCTGCCATTCCCCAAGAAACCTTCCAGCACTTTATTGAACGTATGCCTGTGAGAGTGGAAGCTGTCATCAAGGTGACACCATACTGAATTCTAGTATTACCGATAGAGGGCGCCGCGAACTTTTAAGTAATTTTCGGTCAAGTGTCCAGATACTTTTGATCACATAGTGTATAAGGGGATACCCAAAAAGGGCAAAATTATTTTTAAAAAGCTATATATCTTTTCACGAAGGAAAAATATATCTAAAAACAAAGATGATGTGACTTACCAAATGAAAGTGCTGGCAGGTATATGTGTGGATGGATATGTGTGTGTGTGCGAGTGTGTACCCGTCCTTTTTTCCCCCTAAGGTAAGTCTTTCCGCTCCCGGGACTGGAATGACTCCTTACCCTCTCCCTTAAAACCCACATCCTTTCGTCTTTCCCTCTTTCCTGATGAGGCAACAGTTTGTTGCGAAAGCTTGAATTTTGTGTGTATGTTTGTGTTCGTTTGTGTGTCTGTCGACCTGCCAGCACTTTCATTTGGTAAGTCACATCATCTTTGTTTTTAGATATATTTTTCCTTCGTGGAATGTTTCCTTCTATTATAACTATATATCTTTTCAAATTGTTTACAAAACCACCTTATCCCCTTAAAAATACTCTCCATTACAACTAATACTTTTGTTTATTTGTCCGAAAGAAAAGATATCATCGGTGACCATGCAGCTCGTTAGAAAGAAATTACAGTGAAATGAATACCTTTAGCTGCATACAGGCGTTTATATAAGTCAACCGGGGGAGGGGGGGGACGATGACAGTTGAAAATACCTGGTCAGGGCACACATTTTCAGCTGTCCCCGTTGACTTATATCAACGCCTAATGGTATTCATTTCATTGTAATTTCATTTTAATACTTTTGTGTCACAGGTGCTTTCACCATTTGAACCTTTTTTTTTTTTTTAGTCATCTTTAAAAATGGGTGACAGTTCCTTCCTGGTTTTCTTCTTCAATGTTGTCAAATCGGTGTCCTCTTATGCCCCTTTCCATGCGTGGAAATAAGAAAAAGGCACACCTAGCTCAGGTCGGATAAGTAAGGTGTGTGGGACAGCAGAAGCATGCCACTTTTAGCCAAAAACTACCGTAACGGAGATTGCTCTGTGTGTGTGTGTGTGTGTGTGTGTGTGTGCGCATTGTCGTGGTGGAAGCACTAGTCTCCTGTTTGTCACAGATTGGGTCTTTCTTGACGAACACTGTGGCGCACTCTTCTTAAAGTTTCCAAATGAAGGGTTTGATTGATGCTCTGACCCGGGAGAACCAACGCTGAATGAACTAAGCCCTTGATATCAAAACAGAAAATCAGCATTGTTTTGTTGTTTGGTTTGACTTGACTTTTTTGGACAGGGTGACGACGACGACTTCCATTGGCTTGAATGTTCCTTCGTTTCTGGGTCATAGCCATAGCACCATGACTCATCACCAGTAACGACTTTTGACAGAAGATTTGGATCAGTTTCAAGCTGTCGTTTTGAAAGCAAGGCATGTTTCAACTTGACGTTCCTTTTCATTGTCAGTCAGAATCCGATGGACAAACTTGGCAGCAACACTTTTCGCTCCCAAATCTTCTGTTAAAATTCGGTGAACCGAGCCCCAAGTTAACCCACTAATCACTGACAATTGATCAATTGTCTGTCGAAGCTATTTGAGCACATGCTCTCAAATTTTTTCAATATTTTCATCGATTCGGGCAGTTGATGGGCGTCCAGAAAGAGGTTTGTTATCAATCTACATGTCGCCATTTTTAAATCGAGCAAACCACTTTTACACTTCCCCACACCGGTATCTTGGTATGCTGTTTTCAACATTAAAATCATTTCAGCAGCATTTACCAAGTCGAAATGAAAATTTCACAGCTGTACATTGTTCACTTAAACTTGCCACCGTAATAAACGAAAGAAAACAGCGCTAGCAAAAGCAGTCACTGCAGATTAAGGGAACAAGCCTTGTTGACGACACAGAACTGGCAATTAGTTGCCCTATACATGCCCAGCGACAGAAATGTGTGGTGTGCAAGCTCCACATACAGTAATGTTATTCCCCTCTATTTTATCTCCCCCCCCCCCCCCCCCCCGTATTATTACTCTCCACTCTGCATACGCCAATGAATCTCCTTTGTAAAACTGCAAAGCATTTTGTAATTAATTTTGAGCTTTTCTGTGTTCTGTTTATCGTCCAATGCACACAGTTTAGTAATTAAATTATTACCATTACTGTTTACATTTCAGTCACAATAAATCACAGTGGTGTTTTAACTGTATATTTTTTCATTTCACTACAAGGACTGACAGATTCTTCCAAAATGCCAGAAACTATGGCATATTCAGATCTGCAGAGTAGGATTTTCACACCAGTAAAATTTACAGTCGCAACTTTCTTTCACATAAATATTAAGTTTAATGTACACAAAGTCATTTTGAGAATGCTTTGCAGTTATGACCATCCTGTGTGTTCTCATGGGCCACTCGAGAACGAGGAATTTGCTTCTCTGCTGAAATTGAATAAAGTGACTTTTTCCATGTGTTCCTCAAATTCAGTATTAAGTAACAATGGAATCAGAGTTTTGGCATACAAATACACATATAACTGGTTGGCTTCTACTGAAACAATTTCGGGTATAAGAAAATTGTGAAGATGAATTTTGCATCTCACACCATTTGTGATGCAAAGTGCAACTGCTTGGTGACAAGTATTCAGAGGTTATACTGCACAGATCCAGCCCCAGATCTATTATATTTCCCAACTGGGGCAAAAACTTAATAGTGATGCCCTCCGCCCGCTCGAGCATTTGAGATTGGGCTTCAAAAATCAAATAAAAAATCGATTTTTCAAAAATAAGTTTTTTAGAGTACTGTCTTTCTGAAGAATTTGATATAAAACACATATGTTTGAGCAAAAGTAAGGCCACACCTCTTCACACAGCATTCTTCTATCACGTCACTGTATTTCATTTGTGGAATTCAAACATGTACATTTTGTAACAGAAGCCATCAAACCCATACAGGACAGCAGAAATTAAAATTTCCTGTGGTGCCTCTCCTGCTGCTCCCAGTCGGCAGGTTTGACATCCTACCTCCTTAACAAAAACCTCACAATTAATACTGGGTGGGATTATTTTTGACCTGGAGAATACGAACTCTTAAGAAAATTTGCAATTTTTATTGCCTAATAGCTAATAAATTTCTCTTTTGTGCAACACAAAAAAATATAGGAAACAAAAGCAGTAAAGGCAGGAGACAAGCCAGATAGTGCACATTTTCTTTAATTCTTTGGTCCAGGATTTTTTTCTCTCTACTCTTGCTACAGTTCTACATGGCATGCTTTCCGTTCTGTGAAATAATGTATTACCTCATCAAAGTTCATCAACATTTTCCGACACGAAAAATCAAAATGTTGTTGTCTAATACTGAAAAAGACATTAGTACGAATAGTACCAAAGACTGGTGTAGTTCTCGATTTGATTACTTCTATTTTGTCACTGTCTGCTAGATGAAAAGGACTTGCGTCTTTGTAACATTGCAGCAGTTAATTGTTAACACATGCCAAAAAGGAAAGTGTTTCGCCACAAATGGTCATTTCCATGTACCACATTTACATAAGCAAACACTACAGAATATACCGGGTGATCAAAAAGTAAGTATAAATTTGAAAACTTAATAAACCACGGAATAATGTAGATAGAGGTAAAAATTGACACACACGCTTGGAATGACTATGGTGTTTCACTAGAGGGGAGGGGGGAGGGGGGGGGGAATTAAAGTTCACAAAATGTCCGACAGATGGCGCTGAACAGCAAGGGGAATGTGCCAGTTCAGCGTTATGATCCTATCGCCATAGGATGGGGAATTTGAATGGGGTTAAAGGTCCATTGACAAAATGCAGCTGTGGGCAAGAATGATTTCGAAGTTCGAAGCCACGGATTGTTAAGATGATAGACCCCGTAATGGTCGATCCGAGCACAAGGCGTAATGCTGCTGAGACAGTTCAGGAAGAAATGGAGACTGTAGCAGGTTCGTCTAGTAGCAGGTTCGTCTATGCATGGGGAAGTCGGCGCTCATGCAGTCGCACCGGTATTCCATGCACTACTGTTTGATTGGCACTTAGGCATAGCCTCCGATGCTAACTGTACAAAATCCATTGGCATCATGAACTGTTACCTGGCGATTTAGTGAAGTGGAGGGCATCTGCGATGTGGGCGTTTCAAAAGATGACGGAAGATGACGATTGGTTGAGTAACGTGTTGTGGACTGACGAAGCTCATGTAACGCTCCGAGGATCTGTCAGCGCCCACAACTGCAGAATTTGGGCTACCGAAAATCCTAGAACTGTCGTGGAAATGCCATTGCATGACGAGAAAGTCATGGTATGGGCTGGATTTACCACATCTACTGTTATCAGGCCTTTTCTCTTTGAGGAAATGCGTGATTCCGGTTTTGTAACTGCTACCGTGACGGGCGAGAGGTACGCCGATATGCTACAGAATCGCATCATCCCCAACCTGACTGATAAACACCTGCTGGAACGTACAATGTTTATGCAGGATGGCGCTCCACCCCATATTGCTCGACACGTGAAAGATCTCTTGCGCGCGACGTTTGGTGATGATCGTGTGCTCAGCCGCCACTTTCGTCATGCTTGGCCTCCCAGGTCCCGAGACCACAGTCCGTGCGATTATTGGCTTTCGGGTTACCTGAAGTCGCAAGTTTATCGTGATCGACCGACATCTCTAGGGATGCTGAAAGACAACATCCGACGCTAATGCCTCACCATAACGCTGGACATGCTTTACAGTGCTGTTCACAACATTATTCCTCGACTACAGCTATTGTTGAGGAATGATGGTGGACATATTGAGCATTTCCTGTAAAGATCATCATCTTTGCTTTGTCTTACTTCGTTATGCTAATTATTGCTATTCTGATCAGATGAAGTGCCATCTGTTGGACATTTTTTGAACTTTTGTATTTTTTTTTGGTTCTAATAAAACCCCAAGTAATTCCAATCATGTGTGTCAATTTGTGTCTCTCTATCTACATTATTCCGTGATTTCTTCAGTTTTCAAATTTATACTGACTTTTTGATCACCCGGTAATTCACGAAGTACCAATATCAAATGCCTAGTAGGCCTCGAAAAGTTTTGTTAGGAAATAGTTTCACATTCATTCATATGCTCCACTTTCTCAAGCACAAGACTGAAAAGTAGTAGCACAGAATTTCTATATAAATTTGGGATTGTCATATTCTTACATATAATTATGTGATGTCCCTGTTCCTCCTCCTTCCTGCATCTAACAAACAATCTTGTCATCTGTAACCATTCCTGCCTTTCTCAAAACTGATTCTCCTATTAACATCACTCACCCTGCCAGAATGACTATTTCAAGATTACTACACTTAGTAGTGTAGTGATCTTGGAAAAACTTTCTGTCAAACTTTCATTTTCTTGGCTACACAGAGAAGATAATATGTAGTCTTTCTTACATGTTACTCATTTATTTCCACTCTGGTAGACTGAATCTGTAGATTTCACTGATTATGACAAGAATACTTATCATTCGCACACTCAATGAATGACAAAATAAACAGCATTCACCTGTTTGGCTCCACTTGTATAGCCCTGCCCTCTTTTGTCTGTGGGAAAGTTTTCTATTTCTCCCAAGAACATCACGTATACTACGCACACATAAAAAATCAACTTCAGATATCAAACTTTAGAATACGTTTGAAAACCAACAGTGATGTGCTTCAACATCATATGAACAGTCCATAGACCCACATGTGCTGGATGCTTTGTGAAACAAGGTTTTTTTTTCTCTCAAAAATATGAATTACTGCCAGAAATTGCATTCCCCCTCCCCCGACCCAGACCTGCACTGATCTTACCTTGTTTCTGTTTGATAGGGGATGCCAGAGTGATACAAAGGAATTGCTGGAGGCATATCAACAGTCTTCCTGGCATATGGTGGTAGACTGTTCTAATAGTCCCATAAGAAATTATAGTAATAATTCTAGTTTGAGGGGCAATGTGGGGCTGAAGATAAACACAAGAGCAAAAAAGAGCATTTTTTGGATTCCTCGATGTTTCAAGAAAGGCTTTGGAATTAGTTGTCTTCCACTTACCATAAAATTACCAAACAACATCCCTTTAGAATACAAAAACTATCCATTACCTTTCCAGTCAGCAAAAATTGACGAGTAACTGACTCCGGACTTCCTCTGCTTTAGCATAGGAAATGCTTATTGGAATTCTGTTTGGCAGATTCTTTGCTTCATAACAAGAAACAAAGCCTTGAGGAACAGTTACCCGTTTAATTTTGCTGTTCTTTCAGAGAATGAAACTTCTGATGCCCTCATTCCTTTCCAGTCATCTCCTATAAGACACACATGCAGAAATCAAAGGAAAGTGTAAGATAGCTGAGATATTATGAAACACTGATTCCAATATTTTTTCATGCTGCTCACATTTGTCACTGCCCACAGATGAATGGCCACTTCTCTCATTTTCATGAAATTCTTCCTTTACTTAGGGGGTGACCTCTCAGGATTCCCATGCAAACTATTGAATCATATTCAACAAACTGGCCATGTGTGGTTCCATGGCTAATTTCTCTACTTCTTAAGAATGATTGTGAAATTTTGTTTCATGTTAATGTGCCCTCACAATATATTGAGCTCCTGCTGGTGAATTTTTAAAAAACCCAAAAATCATAAAAAAATTTAATTTCTAAACAGTATGTGCTAATATAAATTGGATATTTTAATTTAGAAGTTTTGGGCTTGACAATACTACAACTATACTTCCCTTGTAAATTCATATAATTGACAACAAATTTATAGAAACCAGCATTGCTGTTATTAATAACAATCTACAGTAACATCAGGCTAGCAAAGCCAATATTAAACACCTGTATTAAACTACTTGTGCAATGTATTTATGAAATGGGCTGTCAAAATGTACACATTGCACCTGGCACCAATTAAAAATGTAACATAGCCTACAGTTTTCAAGAAAAGCATTCCAAAACAAGTTTAAAAAACAGAATTTAATTAAAAGCCCAAGTTTGCTGTTATTAATTGAGGAAGCTGCAGCTCATGAAGCTTCCAATACGCATTTTGTGATTGCAATAGATGATTAATGTAGCAGGCTAAGTACCTGTAGGCAGTAACACAAACAAGAATGCCAGCAGCAGTCAAAACAGCACCATGCATCGCAGCAACTTCCGTGTACTGACTGTCATCCTTAGCAGAGAGAGAGAGAGAGAGAGAGAGAGAGAGAGAGAGAGAGAGAGAGAGAGACTGCACTGTATCTTAATATAGGAGCTTAAACCGCAGACGAAAGTTTTGTGCCGTGTACGTGTTGTCCACTGTTCATCAAATGATTTTTTTATATTCCACTCAGAATTTTCCATTACCGAGTTTGAAGAGCATACTAATGTTTGGTATCTCCAGCCAATCATCCCGGTCAGCCCCTTTTTTGCAAGTAATCAACAAAAAGTTCAAAACCCTTTTCAAATGTAGCAGTTGAGATTTGTATTCAATTTATTAGCTTGAATATAACTTTGTCTCATTTTAATAATCATATTAACTGTTTTACTTGCCATCATACATACTTGTTTTTTTGTTTATTTGGCCTGTCCATGGGATTGAAATTATTTTATGTATGTACTTAAATTCAGTTTTCATCATTTTACATTTTTGTCCATATCATTCAATGCTATAATTAATTTTTTACGCATTAGATTGAATTAATGTTATTTACAAAACCTTATTTCATTTGAATCTTAATCTTTATTTTGGCCATAGTGGAGTTTACGTTTATATCTCATACAGAAAAAAAATTATGCCACTTCACAGCCAATATAAACAGATAATTTGCCTTGTTTTTTAGCCAATGGATTGGTTTCTGTGAGAGTTTAAATTTTATGATAAATGAAAAATAATAAAAATCAGTGACAAAAACTCTTAACAATGCAGGCAGATGGAGAGATAGGAGGCAGATGGAGAGAGAGGGGATGAATGGGTAGAGGGGGAGGAGAGGGAGGGGGCGGGGCAGGGGGAGGAGAGGGAGGGGCAGGGCAGGGGGAGGAGAGGGAGGGGCAGGGCAGGGGGAGGAGAGGGAGGGGCAGGGCAGGGGGAGGAGAGGGAGGGGCAGGGCAGGGGGAGGAGAGGGAGGGGCAGGGCAGGGGGAGGAAGGAGTGCAGGAAAAGGGAGCGGACAGGGGGTGTGAGGTAGAGGGGGGAAGCCAGGAGGGAGGTAGTAGAGGGGGGAGGGAGATAGTGGAGAGGGGATGGACAGGGGCAGGGAGAGTGGGAGGAGGGAGGAAGGGGGATGGGAGGGGTGGGGAAGGCTGAGGAGGGAGTTGAGAAGGAAGGGGGACGGAGAGAGTGCAAACAGAGCAGTTAATATTGTGATTAAAATCAGTAGAAGATTAGAAATAAAACATGTATTTACACCAATTAATTGAAAAAAGTAATGATCACTTTCATGTTGATCAAGAGGTTACAGGGAAGGAGTAACTGAAGGGACAAACCGTAATCTTCAGCATGCCAGTCATGCAACTAATCTGCTGTGCTTTATCTGCCAGTTTGAAAATTAGTATTATATTCAAGGCACTCATGGGCCACAAGAAACAAGTTTTTGTTGATTACCTGTAAATGACGGCCCACCATGGCAAACGGCTGCAGGGTGTAATCCTAGCCACCGTATACGTGGTTTCAAAAAATCAATCACTTCCCCTTAGCATAATTTAGAAGTAACAGCTCTCTCATATGACAAACTTTTTGTCACTCGACTATTCTAATGTGGAGAGTTGTAATAAACCAGACTTAGAAGCTAAACACAACTAGAATTTCTCACGATTGGAATGTAAGTAAAAAATAATGTTAGTTTTTACAGTTTTAATGTAATTTTTAACTTATTTTTGTTCTTACAAAATTTTAGACATGTTATATGGATGTCTGTATATTAACACACACATATACATACACAAAATCAGCACAGTTACAAATTTATTACAAATGTATACAAAATTATGCTTAATATGAGTCTGGCATATGTGGTTTCCTCTACCATACGGCTTTGACAATATTTAAGAGCCAACTAAGGATTACATGTCTTTCTGAAATATTTTGAGTCAATGATGTAATCCCAGTTACTCAGTAGAACTGAAAAAATAACCAGAACAAAGCAACTATCACATGGCTCATCTTAAGTTTATCGTTTGTCTGTATACATATGATAGCAAAAAAATGTGGACATAATTCAATGTGAGCAACAAGAATCGCTGATCTCAGCAAGCTAAATACAAAATGTTTGTTATCAAAATTTTCTGGCTTTATAAAAAATATTTTTTATGTCCCAGTCATGGAATATCACACATCCAAATGATACCTACATAATTTTTTTAAAGGTTAGACTTGAAAACAATTCTTTTTTACATTACAGCTTGTGATATGTATGCCCAACAAAGTTATGAATCTATTTTAAATAAAACAAGTCAACAGTAAGTATGTGAAAATGTAGTATGCATCTACATACCCTTTAGAACAGAAAGCTGTTTCAGTTTCTTAGGAGATTACAACTGAGCAAAATTCAAATCAAGAAGTACAACACAGACCTGAACCCTAAAAATTCTTCCATAATCAACATAATTGATCCACATTGCAGTTATCATAGATTCTCCAAAAATCTATCAAAACAGATACAAATACCACAAAGAGTGACTAGGAACCATATCATAGCAGAAATCCTGTCTCAGTTTGTTTTGCCTTCTTTTTACAGACCAATTTAATGTGATAATACTATACCTTTTACTGTACAAATAAAGTGATGTGAAATGCTGATACAGTTCATTACTGAAATGCAATTCACCCAAAATAAAGTGCTGAACACTAAATTTCTCTTGCCCACCACTATAGACACAGATTTAAATGCACAGATCATTGGGCTTAGAACAGTTTATCATACATACTGAGATCAAGTATCTGCAAATCTTGTGCAAAACATACACTACATTTTAACTGCATTAATTCAGAAAGGTAAAAGGCACATTTTTGATCATAGATACCAGTTATCTAAATTCATCTACACTATTTACAATGCAGGAAAATCAAAATTGCTCTTCCTGGTGGGCCACTTCTAGCAATAACCTTATTATTTTAAATGTAGAGTCTGCCAACGAAGTGCAGAAAAGATTCCTATTATTAAACTTTATTATTGCATTTAACATCTGAGCTTGGACAAGACTTAACTGTTATTTGATGGGGTTATCATAAATGCTGTAATATACAGTACCTAAGTTTTCTTTTTTTGTAGATTGTCTTGTAAGCAAGCACAATGAAATTGAGAAAGAGTTGTCAAAGAAACAAAAATCAAGTATTGTTCTATCTTACTTTTCACGGTAACTTTCATATTTTGATGAATATCAACATAAAAATATTCAACATGAGAGTAGCAATCTCAAATAAATTTAAAACCTTGATGAAAACTATCATTATTCTAAATGCATTATTTTCTAAATACTTAAAAACAATACATAACAAAATACACAACAAACAACATGAATTTCCCCAATCCCAAACTACCAGTCAAAACAATAATAATAGTAATAATTATTATTATTATAATAATAATGTGGGTACAATAAAACACACTGAAAATCTACCAGTACAACAAACTTTACTTCTTTCATAGTTGCATTCTATAGCATGGATCAGAAACCCCCAAGAGTAATCTGAATGTAATAGTTAAACAAGAAGCACTTTTCTGAATAAAGCATACATACGTCTAACAAAAAGAAATATTGTATGATTAAGAAAGACGGTTCTTGTTTATTATCCGTTATATTGTCTCACTGTTTATGAAAAGTGTGTCACAGTCAGTATTAAAACTGTACAACACCAATTTGATGTTATTCATGGACCAAAAAAAGCTACAATAACTCAATTAAAAATAACCATGTTACGAACCATGCCATACACAATTCTTCGCAAAACTGGAACAAACATAAACACACAGTTTTATTTATTTTTTTTAAAACGACTTAAGAACAAAAAGATTATTACTCAGGTCAATAACATAATATCCATATATTTTATTCCCATTAAACACGAGTTCTGAAAGTTGATGCAACTTCAGATCATATAAAAAACATTTGCATATGAACTGTTGGAATCTCTGGAAAGGTATTTTGTCAAGTAAATAGATCCTTCCCCCAATGCTTCCCATAAAACCATAAAATTCTTTGCAAAATTCTCAGTACATGTACCTGATGCTTACTGCAATCAAAGATATGAGTTTGTATGTCATAAAACACTGATCAATCTTCTGCAGTTTAATACAACACACCTAGACAAGTAGAACACTGAATTCTGTAAAATTTGCAAGCAACAAAATGACTTGATACAAACTGCATTTTCACAAATAATAAGCGAAGGACACTATTCGATGAAGCTTTAATATTAAGATGGTTCAACAATGTCAGAATGCACACAGGGCCAAAAATGTCTCTACTGATCAAGTGTTCCTCAGCAAAAATCTGCATTTCCAACTTTCCATAAAAGTGTACAACTTTTTTGTGCTAGACAACACTGTTCAATACCAGACATAGAAGTATGCATGCATCAACTGACAGAACACTCACAGCTCCTTCACTTTCGGAAGACGAGTTTGAAACAATAAAATATTTCCTAATTCTAATAACAAAGTGTACAGTTTCACACAAATGATAGTAATACAGTGCTCATAAGCACTGAATATATAAAAATTATTCAGTACTGCAGTAAATAGATTAAAGGTATATAATACACAAGGGGAAAACTACCTTATTTTTAAAAAATGCCTATTGTCACTTGTAAAACCTACCCAATTTTTGACTTCGTAATGCTAGTGGAACTTGCAGGACGGGGGTGGGGGTGAAGTGACAAGGGAGGAAAGAACGGGGATGAGAATCTGTGGCAAGTTGAAGGCTAAGTGACTTTTCTTCTCTTGGTAACTGCAAGGCACTGACTGAAAATATAGCATTTTCCCCTATCAATAAAACATGAACAAGGGAGAGTAAGAGAACTTTTTGTCAAAAACAGTTTTTGAAATGACTGTCTTGCACATCTCACAAGTAGCTTTAAGAATAAAACCTGTTCCTAAAAATGCTGCACAAACATATTTATAAGTCCCCGTCCTCTGGCTTCATTGCGACACGGAGCTTTTAGATCAACCCACTAAGCAAATGGCAGGTGCTCACTTTTCAACATATAAATATTTAGTCATTTAAAAATTCATGTTTGGCAATATGAAGGACAGCACACTCCATGACTTTTGAGGTTGAAGAAATAAATGCAGAGAAAACACTACAGTCATTTCTTCCATCAATAGTTCAAGGTTTCAAGCCTCCTCTGAGTGAGAGCTACAGTCTTCTTTCACCACCCTGATAGGGACTTCCTTCTTGCCACCACCAAAGTCAAAGGAAACATGTGCCTTATTACTGCTTCCTGATGTGTTTGAACTGGCACCAACAGGACCCAGAGAGTCTGCACGTACACGTCCTGACCCACCAGACAATCGACGTATTCGTTTTTGTTGTAATGGATGCCGCTGCCGTACCTCAACACTATAACTCTCTGAGACACTTCTATTTCGACGCTTGATCATGTGCAGTCTTCCTAAAAATTCTTTTGGATCTGCAGGCTGGAATAAAAAAAATGTCATATGAAGGCTCTGTAGATGAATGCAGCAATTTCAATACATGGGTTATCTACCAATTTCTACATCAAACAAGATGTCTCTCATTAAAACACAAACTACAAACTTATTTTCTAACACCTCCCCCCCCCCCCCCCCCCCACACACACACAATGAAAGTAATTGAAATGATGACCCATAACCTACATTACTATTATGATGATCACTGTGTGAACACTCATAGTTCAATAATTCATCTACAATATGTATCAGTGTAGGACTGTCAATGGTACCACCACAAATGGTTGCATACAGGCAAATTTGAGCCGTATTAGAACTCGAGGTCCCATAAAGTTATTTACATATAAAGCGATGTGTCAGATTGCATAATTTAATATCTCAAATAAAAAAATTGTTAATTTATCTAAATCTACATATCACTGCTATCAAGCGTTCTCCATTCTCCTTAAATTATTGCTTTTTAAATGACATGGTTACCTTTGATTGTAAGATCATTTTTTTTTTATAAAAGCCACTATCGCAATTTTGATCCTGACATAATTATCGAGTGCAATACGCAAAATTGTGCTTCAGTACATTTTAAAACACTGATGGCAGCATGGCTGAAATTGCATTAGTGAGCTTTACATATAAATAAGTTTACGGCCAAAGGTGACCATTATGTCATTTAAAAAAATTTCACATGTCTGTGCCCTCTATGGTATTTTTTTAGGTTGCTTTATAACAAACATTACTTTAACTTAAGCTGTAACTATTCTACCACAGGTGTGTGTGTGTGTGTGTGTGTGTGTGTGTGTGTGTGTGTGTGTGTGTGTGTGTGTGATGTGATAGCCTATTTCGAAGTAACTATGACAATGGCAATTTGCAATTGCTTCTGTGGTCACTAAATACATTGTATTTTTTGTCTATATTTTCTATCTTCATTCTAGCAAGTACAATGTAAAAATAATTATCTCTGGTGAAACTTAGCCCTACACAGAAAATCTGCATAACGTGAAATGTTTACAACTCTTACTCTCTCACATAAGAGGTGTGTTCAAAAAATTCTGGAACATTCATAATTTCGTGCAAATGGTGTGTTGGACCGAAATGCAGTTGGCATCACTACACACGCCTGTGTTTGATGTGCAACTGCTGCAAGTTTCATTGCTGTATACCTGTCAGTTATTGTTCAGTGTTTTATTAAGTAGAAGATTGTGTCACACAGTTTGCCAATTCTGAGTTGGCAGAGTTACAGGAGCAACACATCTGCACTGAAATTGGTGTGAAACTCTAGAAACCTTTACAGACACACATTAAATGTCGCAGAAACCCTACGGTAACGAGTGCTTAAGCCATACTCAGTGTTACAAATGCTTCAGAAGGTTTCAAAATGGCTGGATGGAAGTTAACGATGACCCTAGTTCAGGATGCCCTTCGACATCTACTGACAACGCTCATGCCTGGAACATCAACCAAATTGGTTGTGTCAATCAAATACTGACTGACTGAGAGACTGCAGAAGAAAGATTTCAGTTGCATCATGTCATGAGATCTTGTCATGAGATCTTGACACAGCGTCTTGGAATGTGACATGTTGCCACCAAGGTCGTCCCACGGCTCACGAGTCAAGACCAAAAAGAAGTTCACCTCACACTCTGTGAAGAGCTTTTGCATCACAAAAATGAGAACAGGATGTTCCTCAAGAGGATTGTAACTGGTGATGAGTCATGGGTCTATGGATATGATGTGTAATTATGAGAGTAATCCCAAAAGGAAGGTCTATTTTTTTATGAGTACATAGACCTGTTTATTTCTACAATGGTTTACATCAGTTTACAGCTTGAACATTTAGCTATTTTTCGACATAATCACCGTTTCTGTAGATGCATTTTTGTAAAATGCTGTGGCAGTTTTTGTATGCCCATGTCATACCAGCTCGCCGCCATGCTGTTCAGAAAGTTATGAACCTCTTCTTTCACCTCGTCGTCGGGAGCTGAATAGCTTTCTGGCCAAATGTTCTTTTAACCTACAGAACAGGTGATAGTCACTGGGCACCAAGACTATAGGGTAGGTGGTTGATTATGTTCCACTGAAACTGTTGCAGGAGAGCAATGGTTTGCCAAGCAATGTGAGGGCGAGCGTTGTGATGGAGAATGTGTACGCCCTTGCTAAACATTCCTCTTCTCCTGTTCTGAATTGTCCGTTTGAGTTTTTTCAGAGTCTCACAGTACCTGACAGCGTTAATTGTAGTCCCAGTGGCTCAACCTTCAACACTGTCTCCTCAGAAATTGATGATCTCCTTGCTTCTTTGTTCATCATGAATTTCGGTCCGACCAGTTGCCAACTCTCTACACCACTTACAAACATTTTTGACATCCATGCACGACTCACCATACACTTCCCTCAATTGGCATCGGATTTCAATCGGCGCGGTGTCCTTTGCATTAAAAAACCGACTAACTGCAAGCAATGCGCACTTGGCGCTAACATCCAACGGGAGCTCTATGTCTGCCAAACCAAGACTGAGCGCCTCAGCGTAGTGTGTACATGTTTACACATAGCGCGTGAAGCACTCTTCATAACAGTGTGACCAACTGCCACACAAACAGAGTTCTGTTCTAAAAAAAAAAAAAAAAAAAAAAAAGAGAAGAAGACCTTACTTTTGGGATTACCCTCGTATATGTAAATTGAAGGTGGGGAGGAAGGAAAGGAAAGAGATTACTGATGTCAGCTGCATCAGGAAGTTATGGGGAATCAGCAGCGACGAGCGAAAATGTTTAACAAATCGGGATTCTAACCCGGAATCTTCTGCTTACTAGTCAGGTGTGTTAACCACTGCGCGATCTGCGGCACAGTGTTATCGCAACTGCGCTGACTATCTCGGTACGCCTCATGGCCAACCCACACTGCCACTGAGAGCCACCTATCCACACTCCCTGTCGATTTCCTTCATACTTGCTACTCAGAGAAAAGGTGCATCAGGAAAACGAATTTTCATAAATAAGTTTTATAATGTAGGAAAAGATACACTCCTACTTGCCGTAAAGATGACAGAATAAAATATCAGGAAATACGAAAGGCTGCTGTCCGGTAGTTACATGAGAAAAAGATAATAGTAATAAAAGAAATGAAAACAAAATGCCAAGGGTATTACTTTAAGATTTCTGGGACTCATGAAAGGTCTTAAGTTTTGAAATGGGTTAAGAATGCAGTCACATTCTGTGAAACCCACAAAATTTCTTTTCATTTATAGTTGATCTACTGTTTAAATCTAACTGTTTGAAACTAACCCGCAACATTCGGCATCCTCAAGGCGTGTCGCGTCACATATTACACTGAAATGTGGGATATCCACAAGCAGTCTAGACTTTTTCAAAATATTGTTGTACGAAGACATGTAAAAAAGACAGTCAAATTATTTTATGAGATTTCCAAATTTTTTATTAACGTGAACTGGGCTGAATGGAGCTAACAGTGTGACTGTCAGCAAGCACACCGTCACATTACATCTCATGGCAGTTTGTGTGTTAACAGACAGGCTGTGTCGAAGTGTTTTTCAGACGCTAGTTGACACACAGCATTGGTTGCAGTCGAAGGTGATGGTTTGCTTAAAGAATGGGTAGTCAGATGTTTTTACTGAGTGAGTCATATGAGAACACTTTTTGATGATATCCTTGCACTGAAGGACAGATAAATTTGAGTGAGTTGTGTGATGCTCTACATGAAGGAACATGGTAAAACAGATGAATGACCTCTTTCTCAATGATTTCCTTAAATTGACACACCACTTAGTTATTGAACATGTGACTCAAAAGTGTAGTGTTTGTTACCCTATTGGAGAGTATTTATTTCACCTAAAAATGTATCCTTCAGCTTCTGGTTCACTCCTTCTGTTTAACTGTTATAAGCCCTTATTTAAGAACAGCATTTAAGCAAAAAATACGCAAGTCCCCAGAGATTAGCTAAAAAGGGGTTTTACTGTCTACTTTGAATGTAAACATATTAGTTTCATCAGACTATTAGGGAGTCTACTCGTTACGACACCTTTTACGTTCTCAATCTTGAAAGCAGCGAATGCCCTGAGTGGACACAAGTTATTTTTATCTATCTGGGACTGGTAATAATGAACTGTTCTGTGGAAACACTTGCCACCATCTACAATTTTATCAAATTGCAGTCCATTCTCAGTTTAATAATACAGTGTCCTGCTTGAGAGTGTATATGATGATTCTACTGAACAATACTCAGCCTGCAGTTAATGCTTGGCTGTTACGTTAACTAGTTTTGTAGCTTCGTCCAAATAAATATCATGCAAGTAAACAAAAACTATCATTTCACATCTTTACCGCGTTTCTTGTCTTTTATGCATCACCTTATGAATTGTACAAAATTCTGTTGCTATCTCTCTCAGTACTGAGAGATGTACAAAGAAAAACTATAGCTATGAGAGCCAGTTTGGTTAATCTGCTCTAAAGGTAAATATGTATCCTGCTGTCTAGTCATAACTTCACTACTATTTCCCCCTGCTTACAATGGTGTAAAGTAGACATTTGTGTACATACACTGACAATTTGTTGTGACGGAGTAGTGGACTTCACTAAGTATATATTTCGTTCTTGCTTTTTGGCATAACCCACAATAATTTTTTTCTGAAAATTATAGTAGGAAAAGTTCTACCAGAATGTACAGCCGCCACCAAACAGTTCCTCCTGTCACCCCCTCCCAATCATTGTTTCCCCATGTCATGTGCTCTGAACTTCACCAGCCACATATGTAGACCATGCCCCACCCACTCCACCCTTCAGCATTCCAAGCCTGCACACCTACTGTCTCCCTCTAACTACCTACTAGCTACCTAGCCCCACCCCCATCCCCTCTCCTCCTCCTCACCCACCCCATAAGTCCACCAGCCGAACTGCAATCCCGGCAGTGTGTCCTGATGACACAATGTAGCTGCAAAGTTATGTTTTGTGTGTGTGTATGTGTGTGTGTGTGTGTGTGTGTGTGTGTGTCCGTCCGTCCAAAAGCTAGAAAGTTTCTCTCTCTCATGTCCCTGTCAATGACGACTCATACTCGTTTTGTAAAAATTATTGATACCAAGCTGGTCTTTATGAATCCTTTTCATCAGTATGGCACTACAAGTTTATCACAATTTTTAAGAGAATGATAGGTCTTAAATAAATTGGCAATAAATTTACTAATTTTGTCTTTAAATTATACACAAATACAGAAACTCCATGATTAAAAATAAACATTCATTGTATCACTAACAGGTTAACTAATTTTGATTGCAGAACTCACCTCAACCACTCTGAAATCCTCAATGCTCTTGAACTTCGAAAGATGTTCTTTCAATTTTGGGTTAACAATCAAATTTGCACTATGCTTGTAATATTTCAGGAAGGCCCAAAATTTTTCTAGTCCATATAACTGCCCTGAAATTAATAAACATGCCAGTGTAATGGAATGTGAAGTGAAGACGTATTTCCTTTCTTACAACTGTAGAAAGGTGTTAACACAATGCACATAGTATCTTAACTTTGCCCTAGTATAATATTTTAACAAGGTGATACCTATGTCAGTTTTACAACAGAACTTCAGCAATATACACACATCAAAAGAAGTTCTACATCAACCCAGTTCCCAGAACTACTGAAGATAGACCCTGACTGTGGGTATTGTATCACAGACAGTGTCTCTTTGACTGATCAGAAATGTCACTAAACCCACCCAAAGATGTAAACAACCACGCATCAAGAGCGCCTCAGACAGAGGGAGCCCAACAGCCGAGCAGTTCCAGTCATTCCACCAGGAAGGAGGTACACGGCTCGTGTTGTCTATAGTTCAACCATGCCTAGACAGTCAATACCGCAGTTCGATCGCGTCCGCATTGTTACTTTGTGCCAGGAATGTCTCTCAACAAGGGAAGTGCCAGGTGTCTCAGAGAGAAACCAAAGCGGTGTTGTTCGGACATGGGGACAGGAACTGTCGATGGAACGCCTCACTCAGGCCACCCAAGGGCTACTACTGCAATGGATGACGCTACCAATGGATTATGGCTCGGAGGAACCCTGACAGCAATGCCACCATGTTGAATAATGCCTTTCATGCAGCCACAGAACGTCATGTTACGACTTGAACTGTGTGCAATAGGCTGCATGATGCGCAACTTCACTCCTGACATCCATGGCGAGGTCCATCTTTGCTGGGATCACCTTCTCTTCACCAATAAGTGTCACATATTTGTTCAATCAGACAATTGTCAGAACCATGTTTGGAGGCAACCCAGTCAAGCTGAATGCATTTTACACACTGTCCAGCGCATGCAGTTAAGGTGGAGATTCCCTGCTGTTTTGGGGTGGCATTATGTGGGGCTGAATTATGCCATTAGTGGTCATGGAAGGTGCCGTAACAGCTGTACGATACATTAATGCTAGCCTCCAACCGATAGTGCAACCATACCGGCAGCATATTGGTGAGGCATTCGTCTTCATGGACAACAATTCGTGCCCCTATTGCGCACATCTTGTGAATGACTTCCTTCAGGATCACTCGACTATAGTGGCCAGCATGTTCTCCAGACATGAACCCTATCTAACATGCCTGGGATAGATTGAAAAGGGCTGTTTATGGACGACGTGAGCCACCAACCACTCTGAGGGATCTACACCGAATTGCCAATGAGGAGTGGGACAATCTGGACCACCAGTTTCTTGATGAACTTGTGGATAGTATGCCATGACAAATACAGGCATGCATCAATGCAAGAGGAGGTGATACTGGGTATTCAGCAATCTGGACCACCACTTCTGAAGGTCTCGCGGTATTGTGGTGCAACATGCAATGTGTGGTTTTCACGAGCAATAAAAAGGACGGAAATGATGTTTATGTTGATCTCTATTCCAATTTTCTGTACAGGTTCCTGAACTCTTGCAATAGAGGTGATGCAAAACTTTTTTTGATGCGTGTACTTCCTAGATGCATACACAAACATGAAACAGGCATATACAGATCTCAGAAAGCAGGTTGTGCAGAGAAAAGGTAGCCAGACTAACATTTGTCTCTTACATATAAAAAAAATACCTTAAAATAAAAGAAAGTATAGATTATTTACCACACACAATAGTAATCATTAATCTTTGGATCAACAAAGATACCTTAATGTCTGATGATATTTCTCATCATTCTTCCCACAGCAAAGACAACATCTAAAATGGTTGCTTGTCATGCAACATACAAAGTTAAGAATAATAAACAATTGCACAGCAGGGATGTTTCATGTTTAAACAATTCACTGACAATAATGAAGTTATTTTGAGTGTTCCTAGTATTTTGAGTGTTCCTAGAAGTACAATATTTTGCTGAACCAAGGTAAGCCAGTATCTTTAAAACATTCAAAAAATACCCTCACTTATGCCTGAAAAAATTCCCACACTTCTGTTTCCTGTGTATGAATACTTTTCACGCAGTACAAATGCCACTGCTCCTCTCCTGGAAGGAGAGAAAAAAAAAAAGAAGCTATTGTTCACTTTCATATACCAAATTGCAGCAACAAACTGAACTATGTACTCAACTAATAAAATGAACTGCATTCAAACAATAATGTACAATAGCAACTGAATTACATACTTCCCTTGTAATGCATAGCACCTCTTTTCGTTCTGGTGATTGTGGCAACTCTGGCAGGCTGTTCTCTGCTGCTTCTACAGTTGCCCACAGTTCACAGATAATTGGTGGAGGAAGTTCTGCATGTGTACTTAACATCTTTGACAACACTTACTAGGATGGAGTGGGACATCAGCAGTTGGACGTCATGCTGAATATGAAATACATTCAACAAATTCTCAATTTTGTAATGAAGGAGTGGTGTTGTCTTCCTGAAAGTTACAGGTCTCCACTGTTGCACATGACCCGGTACCAGACAAATACGATTCCCATAGAAGGGACACTGACAGCTCTAATAAGTCAACTTATGTACAGCTGCAAAAGACATGTAATGTGGCAAAGTAAAGAATGGAAAACAATAGAACTAGAGTGGCCTGTGTAATGCCTTGGTAGCGCAGTAATTAAATCAACACGTGGCAGCATGTCACTGTGTAAGAAAGCAGGCGGATCCTGGCCATTTGTTATGTATTTCTTCCCTCTACCCTCCCCCAAAAATTATTTATTTTGTAAATATCTTCCATACATCATTCATATGACCTGCACAGAATCTAAATTCTAAAATACTGACTCAGGGCTTAGCCAACTTAACTTTATGATCTACTAACTCCTTTTGGTTATTTAGAATCCATCCGTATTGTTAGTTTCGCTAAAAACCATGCTAATTACAAAACATCAGCAATTTCAGATTTCATTGCCATTGTAAATATATACCTATCAACTTCCTGATAAACTAGATCAAAAAGATATATAAAGGAGCCAAGTATTCTTATAACCAATGACGAAAATATAATAGCAAGATTTGCATCCTTGGTTAAAACATTGTTACTGAAACAAAATTCCATATGCAGCAAACCAGCCATATTATTGTTATCTGAAAGTTCCCATTCAAACAAATCTTCTTCCACTGTTCAGTTACTCAGAATCACAAATCTTTAACTGTAATTTATGAAAATCCAGCAAACAACAGTAGGTAAATTTAGTCCTAATTACTGTCTTCTTATAAGAGGAGAGAAGCTATTTTAGGTTAGTCTGCATTGAGTTTGAAGGATGCAACATTTATTCCCAAAAATACAGGATAATGTAATTAGTACCATGGACTGTGCCAAATTTCAATAATGTTTACTGTGACAATATGTCTAATTTGTGAACTTTGGTGTCACAATATTGCAGAATGTCAGTGGAGTATGTGGCTAGCTGTTTATATGTGGATAATTTAAGTAGATGAGACTTAAACTGGCCATAAACAGCAGTTCATTCATTCGGAGTCCAAATTCAGTTAATGTGTATGAACTAAAAATATGGTGTGGACTACATCACTGACAAGAGCTTGCTTTTAACACCCATGTTTTGGACCCTGACAAGGGTTACAGCACTTGTATTTTCTCCCCACTTAATACCTTGTACAAAGGTCATTATTATACATCCACAAACTGTATACAGAAAGTTGCTAAGAACAGATTACTCTCTCCAGACTTACCCATGAGTACGATTGTGCTTATGAATATGCTAATTTAGTGAACCATTCAAAACCCATAGAAGATCCAGCATGTTGAGCCCCTGGAATATGTTGCTCTGGAAAACACTATCTGCTTACCTAGCAAAAATAGTTGGAGTTTCAAAAGACTGTTGTAACATTCCCACCACATCAATAGCATAAACACTGATTAAAATAGATATGATTGTAGTTTCAGTAAACAAAGTGGCATGGGCCAAACAGCAGCCAATCTTAGTTCTTTCTCAAGTGGCATGTTTGCTTGCAATGTTGTCAGTAGTTCCGTAATTGTATGCAGAGAGCAGTTCCGGGCAACATGCGGGGAATGTTATGTCAACTGTGAAGTAATTTCATTTGAGCTATAGCCTAGCTAGTCAAGTTTTCATACACCCACTGGATTCTCCTACTTTGCAACACCATACTATATACTACCACGGTGCACTCATTTGTGAATACCATATCACACCCTGACCTTTTGAGACACTGAGAAACTTCCTCTTCCCTCAAGAACAATACTAAGACCATGAAAAGCCCTTTTTTTCAATGAGGAATGGCTCATTAAGAGACAAGACTAAAGGAGAGAAGGTGTAGCTGACATTGTACCTTTGGCTATCACTTGTTACTATGAAATGAATTGTGCAATTAGAGACATATGTAAATCCCTTCACAGACAGTCGGAATGCAGCCAACACACACAAGATAAACTGCAACATGCAACAGTATTATAAAATATAAATCATAATCCAGTTAGAGTGAAATGCCCTTACAGGAAAGTTAAGCACAGCCTTCTCTTTACATTTGTCCATCAAAATTATATTTGCAAGGTGACAACATTACTTCTTATGCCCTAGAGCAAGGAACCTTTAAAGCTCAGCATGTAGGGCAGCTGTACTGACATTAATATTAACAAGCCCAGTAACATTTTATTTTCGTAGTATACTTTACATTCTCTTATAAATATAAGTAATGCGTATTTTGACATAATCTGATAGCAACACAATGTTGCAGACGACTTGTTAAAACTATTCACAAGTATATTACATTGTTTGATTTAGTTGCAACACGATAATATCCCCAAGTGGAAAATGTGTGTTAACTGGTGCAATGAACTATTGATAATAGGCAGTTATTTCAACCAAGATATTTCCTACAGTATTTCACCCAAAACACACCAATACCAATAATAATAATAATAATAATAATAATAAACATCAAAACTGGAGAAAGAAGACATGATTTTTCTTGAGACTTGTTCAACTGCATATCAGAAAAAATTTTTAATAGTGGCACAAGGAATAACTTTTAAATCTGATGAAACAGAGATCGGGATTAAAAATAACATGTGAAAACAGACTGCTTAGTTTCTCCAAATGATGTAGCTATACTGACAAATGACTTTTAAATAGGAACAGAACAAATTCACACACTGAAAGAAGTATCAGAACAAACTGGCTTTCAAATACGTTTAAAAAAAAAAACAATAATATCAAATATCATTGACAATACAACGCAGCTGAATGGTAAGACATATGAACAGATTTAAATATCAGTGAGACTAGAGAAAGCAGCACATTTGGCATCAGTGGAAAAAAAAAAAAAGAAAACTGACAACTGTCATAACGGTTGCACATTTATTTTTTTTTTTTTTTTGTAGTTCCTAAATGATCAAATAACGAAATAAATAAAAACAACAGTAACATAATAATTACATTGGAGAGTCTGAAATCATTAATAATTATTCTTCTTCTAATTTCCAGAATTCCAGAGCACTGCATCAAAGCTACACATCAGTAAATTAACAGTATAAAATGATGCCTTTTAATTTCTAGAAGTTGCATCATCTCATCTACTCTTAGAAATGGTATGTACAGTTTATGACAAATGTGGCTATGGGCCAATAAGTGCAGTGACTAAATCAGATGCCATGCACGGCAGATTTGTTAGAACTTGTATCTTGAAATCAGCAAGAACTGCAGATGTCAATTTGTAGTGGGAATTCATCATTCAAATAGTCTGCAATTTGTGGCAATAGTCTTGACAGTACAGGCATGCTGCTATTAATGCACAAACCTAGAGAAACTATGAAACCCAAGGGTTTTAATCAAGATAGGTGTTCTACTTCCATTGCAGCAAGAGCCTCTGTTCCCAAATGCTGAACGTCCACAGAAAATGTCATCTTCAGAGGAAATATTGTGCTCCGATAAATCAGCCCGTTTGTTGGGTATTGTGGAGTTTAACATTCCCCCATCAGAGGCAGCCAAAATTTGGGTGTGATCATAGATTAATGTCTGTTAAGTTCGACTTGTCCTCCAGTAACTGTTTTCTCAGCCAATTTGTCAGCGAGTTCTTTTCTTGGTATCGATATACATGTGATGCGAATCCCACTATTTTGTGATATACATGTAATGCGAAACCCACTATTTTGTAAGTCAAATAAGAAGTATTTAATTTTAAAAAGACCAAAATATTACAATAATAGCAATGTTCTATCACTTCAGGCAGATGAAAGAATAACAGCAAAAGTTAACAGTTTTCGAGTTCTAATGTCTCTAGACATTGCTAACAACTCTGAAGCGAGTAATGCTGCACACATTCACAGGTGTGTGTCACCCGTGGACCTTGCATTTATGGTAAACATAATCCAAAGGTTAATTAACTTGGACCCATCAGAGTACATAGCTACACAGTTGAGGTATATGTGGAGAGCCAAGATAAACAGGTATCAAAGGACAATGGGGACTGCTTTCCTTAAGACCACAGAGCAAATCATTCACTGTGTCACAAAGTGAGTTACACACCACAGGGAGAACCCAGGGTGGACTTTGTGGTCAAGAAATAGTGAACTGGGGATTCCTGCACAGAGCCTCCAATCACGCATCAAATGTAGTACCTTTTCTATGCTGATGATGTGTAAGCAAGCCTTTTCTGAATTTTATTTATTAGTAATTCGGCTGTCACCTATGAGAATGGTATTATACTAATGTCCATAAGCTCAACATCAGGTAGTTCCGAATTACAGCACAGGCATTGGTTTGGGAGGGTGATGTATTTAATTGTGGATCAACTGCCCTGATGCCACTCACTATGACTGGAGACAGCTATCACCTCATCTTTGGAACCGTTACCTGGCATAGCAATCACTGCATGAAGGCACTGACTGGATGGACATGCTCCTTGGTCCTAATCCTTAGCATATATAGGATACAGGCTCTTCAGATGTCAGTAGCGCAATCTCTGCAATAACAATGGGTCATGAAATTTTACATGAACATTTCTCAACCCCCTCACCTTTCCCTAGGATAGAATGGTTACTGCGTTTGATGTCAGGAGCACAGGAGCATACACACATCTTCACGTAAGTGGGGGGTTGCATGGAATCGTCAAGCACACAAAAGGTAAGGCATCCTTCCTCAGGTAGCTTGCACTGTTGTAAAATTAGGAAGATTATGGAGCTCCATCCATAAATGGGGCATAATTATTTAAGCTGAAGAAGCTGAGGGTGTTTTGCAAGTGGAGCTATTGCTGAAGTTGTGCTGATAATAGCAAAGTTGTCAATATGAAGAGAAAACAATCAAGTGTCAGTGTACCTCTTACAACAGACAGGAGTTATTGTGAATCTCTTCTAGTCCTTTACTTCACAAATAAAGCGTAACTTCCGAGTACTATGCCATGCATGTATACTACTTAGAAAATTTACACATCTTGTAAAAAACTGACAAAGACCTTTTCAGTACAGTGTCATATTACATGAAGAATACCAACCTGATTCATAGTCTGCAATCGTTTCCTCTTGAAAGTCTTGATATACATCTGGTCTAAATTTTTTTTCAAGGCCATAACTATAGTACCTGAAGAGACACTCCAATCCATATCTGAAAAACAAGACGATTTATTTCAGGGATATAACATAGTTAATACATAAGGTTTGTTCAACTAAATTTAAGACCAACTGAATAGTGTTAATCATCATGATCGATTTCTGTCAAATGACCTGATTTGATGTGTGACAAGTCATCAAGTGTACAAGTATATAACAAGTGATCATATTTTGCTTCAGAAATACAAAATGTAAAGTGGAAGCTATGGCATAGCAGATTCACACTTACCATCAGCAAGTTGATGGTTTCGTTTTTTGAAAACCTTACATTACCTGAAAAAAGAAATGAGCTGTGGGTTGGGGTGGAAAGCTATGAGGCCAGGCGGGACGGGTGGGAGGTCGGGCGGGACAAGAAGAGTCTGGAGCAAATTACACTGAAAACCTACAGCAGGGAAAAACGTCTCCACATCTGTCTAACATGACAGAATGTATAATACATAACTGACTAAACAATGAAATTGAGAATTTTGTCCTTGTTGAGCGACATTCTTAGCTATTCGGATTCCTTTTTTTTTTTAAATTTATTTTTAAATTCCAGGTGAGTTTTCTATATATCTATTACACTTGCAAGGCAATGGCATTAACAGCGTTATCATTTTATGGACTACTGTGTATTTTGAATAATAAACTTCACAATTACTGCGAACTTGTTAATACCAATTGTAAAACCCAAACACAAACATTTCATATATCACTATTATTTGTCTAACATTATAACGTGCACTTACCTGTAGCCTTCATGAGCATCCTCAACAGCCAATGAACGGAACTCCTTGTACATGTTGCGATTGAAGTTTTCCCGCAAGAAAAATGACCAAAACCGGAATAATGTGTTCATTTCTTGTGACTGTCCAATTCCTAACCTGTTCCTCTCTTACCATAAAAAAACAACTGATTAGTATGCACACTGTTGAATGATACAATTTCACACACACAATTACTAGTACAGTAAGAAATATAAATTTTGGGCCAAACATATCACACTGTGGAAAGAAGGTAATGAATTACTTACCTTTCAAGCACCTTGAGTGGTACTTGTGATAAACTTCTTGGGTGAAATTATTTTCCTTGAGGAGTGAGTGTGAAGGATGTTGGAAGGCTGGCAAAGAAGTAGGAGTACCACCAGAAAGAAAACCTTCACTTGGGCTTGTTCCTGTACTGCTTCTATAAAACAGAATTTCATAATGTCCATTTTTATTTGCAAATCACAAAATACCAGAAATGCAACACACCACTCTAAGAAAATAATTTGCACAAACAATACACCAAAACTATTACACCTAATTTTTCTAATGGAAAATCCAGGATGGAATGAAGACAATATTATGAAAAGGATAGATTGCTCCTCACCATATAGTGGATATGTTGAGTCACAGACAGGCAAAACAAAGAGATCACTAAACAAGTATGCTTTCAGCCAAAAGGCCTTCTACTGAAGTAGATGAAACACACACACACACACACACACACACACACACACACACACACACACACACGAGGCCAGTGCCTGCAGCCGCACGTGATGTTTCTCCAATCATGATGTATGGTTGCTAATAGTGTGTGTGTGTGTGTGTGTGTGTGTGTGTGTGTGTGTGTGTGTGTGTGTGGCCAAAAGCTTACTTGTTCAACAGTGTTTCTGTTATGCCTATCTGTGACTCATGGTGAGTAGCAATCTATCTTTTTCATAATACTGAAACTTAATTCATGATTATATTTTAATGCTCAATGTGTGTACCTCTCTTTAAATTCTTAGTTCTGATTCTTCCCCTTCACATGGCTACTTGAAGTGACAGTGTAGAGGATTTGTTTTCCTACAAATACAGCCATACAAGCTGATTCCACAATAAGAGCTCCCTAGTTTGCTTATCCACAAAAATGTCAAAAAGCTGGCCACACACTGTTTTGATACAAATTGAGGAACCTTCCCCTTGTTTTTAATAGCAAAAGAAAGTTAACTGAAAAGTTTTCTGCTATCATGGATAATCTTCTTCAATGTTTTCCTCACCTGGGAACCACTTGTTAATAAACCATAGCCTACTGTCATTCCACAAAAAACCACCCAAACAGAGCCCCATCATTTCAAGTCAAAATAATATTCCTGTGGTGTATAAATCATCCCAGAGATTTGACATTGGATTTTATTCTTAATAACTCTGGAAACCACCAACAAACATACAGAACCTGCTTCAGTGATTTTAAGAACCCACCACAGCCATCTGTTGCACTTACTACATTGTCTTTGAATTCAGCAGCACAACTATAAAAAGATGGTACTATAGTAGTCTTACGATGGTTGTCACACAAACATTAAATGAGGAGTGAGAGCCTTACAAATTTTCAATTCCCACAAATCCTGGAATCAACAATGTAGGAAAAGAGATTGCTACTTACCACAAAGAAGACATGTTAAGTTGGAGGCAGGCACAATTAAAAGGCACTTACACAAAGCTTATGGCCGCAGCCTTCATCAACAAAAGAGAAACGCACACCATTCATACACACAAGGAATCACAACTGACGGATGCCTGACTGTCAACTTTGCCAGTACAGGCCAGAATGCAAATATCATGTGGGATGACAGCATTGTATGGGAGGGGGTCGTGCGAGGGGGGGGGGGGGGGGCAGAAGAATGCCGTCTGGTGGAGTGTGGAGGGACTAGATGTCAACATGCACAGCATCAGAAGGTTGTGTGGCACAGAAGTGGGGGGGGGGGGGGGGGGGGGGCAACAAGGAGAGGTCCAGGGAAAGATTTGAGGGTGCATTGGCAGAGGGTGGCAAACAAATAGGCTGGGACACGAGAATGGGGAGGAAGTGATAGGACAGGGGGTGGAAAGCATTTGGTAAAGGGTGTAAGGACAAATATGTTACCATAGGTTGAGGCAGGAATAATTATGAGAGCAGAGAATGCGTTCTAAGGCTAACTCCTATCAGCACAGTTCATTTCTCTCCTCACTGCTATGACACCCCACACACCTATCTTCTACATGATCCCCAAAATCCACAAACCCAAAAATTCTAGACACCCCATTGTGGCCCCACTGAAAGTAGACACGCCGCATGCGGCCCCACTGAAAGTAGACACGCCGCATGCGGCCCCACTGAAAGTAGACACGCCGCATGCGGCCCCAATGAAAGTAGACACGCCGCATGCGGCCCCACTGAAAGTAGACACGCCGCATGCGGCCCCACTGAAAGTAGACACGCCGCATGCGGCCCCACTGAAAGTAGACACGCCGCATGCGGCCCCACTGAAAGTAGACACGCCGCATGCGGCCCCACTGAAAGTAGACACGCCGCATGCGGCCCCACTGAAAGTAGACACGCCGCATGCGGCCCCACTGAAAGTAGACACGCCGCATGCGGCCCCACTGAAAGTAGACACGCCGCATGCGGCCCCACTGAAAGTAGACACGCCGCATGCGGCCCCACTGAAAGTAGACACGCCGCATGCGGCCCCACTGAAAGTAGACACGCCGCATGCGGCCCCACTGAAAGTAGACACGCCGCATGCGGCCCCACTGAAAGTAGACACGCCGCATGCGGCCCCACTGAAAGTAGACACGCCGCATGCGGCCCCACTGAAAGTAGACACGCCGCTTGCGGCCCCACTGAAAGTAGACACGCCGCATGCGGCCCCAATGAAAGTAGACACGCCGCATGCGGCCCCAATGAAAGTAGACACGCCATTGCGACCCCAATGAAAGTAGACAAGTCATTGCGACCCCAATGAAAGTAGACAAGTTATTGCGGCCTCTCTGAAAGAATTTCGGCCCTCACTGACCAATACCTCGAACCAATTGCCTTTAATCTAACCACCCACATTCAAGATACCAACCACTTCCTTCACATTCAAGATACCAATCACTTCCTTCACTGACTCACCACCATTCCCATTCCTTTACCTCATGGGTCCCTACTTGTCACTGTTGACACTACCACCCTGTACAACAACAACAACGATGAACATTACTTCCCCAATGTCCTTCTCTCCAAACTCACTACCTCATTCCTCATAAACCTTACAACTTTATCCTAGCCCACAACCACTTCTCCTTTGAACTTTATCCTAGCCCACAACCACTTCTCCTTTGAAGTGAAAGTATACAAGCAAATCTGTGCCACAGCCATAGGGACCCACATGGCACTCTCCTATGTGAACCTGTTTATGGGCCATCTAGAGGAGACCTTCCCAGCCTCCCAAAATGCCAAACCCCTAGTCAGGTTTAACTTCATTGATGATAACTTCACGATCTGGACTCAGGGCCAAGACACACTATCTTTATTCCTTAAAAACCTCAACACTTTCTCTTCCATCAGCTTCACCTGGTGGTCCTCCTCACCCCAGTGTGTCACCTTCCTAGACGTTCACCATCTCCTCTGCGATGGCTCCATCTGCACCTCCAGCCACATTAAACCCACCAACCAACAACATTACCTGCATTTCAACAGCCGTCATCCCTTTCACACCAAAAAATTCCTCCCACACAGCCTAGCCACCTGGGGATGACGTATCTACAGTGACAAGAACTCCCTTGTTCAGTATGCCGAGGGTCTCACCAACGCCATCACAGACAGGCACTAAACCCAGACCTCATCTGCAAACAGATCTCCTGTGTCATTTCCCCTCACACCCCTAACCCTCCTACCATTCGCAAGAAATGGCCACAAAGGAGTGCCCTCTTTGTTACCTAGTACCACCCCAGACTGGAACAACTGAACCACATTCTTTGTCAGGGCTTTGATTACATATCATCGTGCCCTGAAATGAGGGACCACTTACCAGAGATCCTTCCCACCCCTCCTTAAGTGGTACTCCTTCGCCCACCCACTGTCCACAAACATCCTTGTCCATCCCTATGCCATTCCCAATTCCAGCCCCTTGCCACAAGGATCATATACCAGTGAAAGATCCAGGTGCAAGACATGCCCAATCCACCCGCCCAGCAGTTCCCATTCCAGTAATGTTACAGATTTATCCCACCCCATCAGGGGCCAGGCCACCTGTTAAAGCAGCCATGTCATTTACCAACTCTGCTGCAACCATTGCACAGCTTCTTATATTGGGTGTCCATCAGGATGAATGGCTACCGCCATGCCATGGCCAAGAGCACCCTGTGGCACAACATGCAGCTGAGCTTAACATAACTGATTTCAATCATTGCTTCACTGCCTTAGTCATCTGGATCCTCCCCTCCACCACTAGCTTTTCTGAACAGCACAAATGGGAGTAATCTGCCTTAGTCATCTGGATCCTCCCCTCCACCACTAGCTTTTCTGAACAGCACAAATGGGAGTAATCTCTAAAAACACACTCTCTTCTGCTCCCAAATTATGCCAGCCCAACCTAAGTAACATACTGTCCCCACATCCTCCACCTAACAGTTTCCACCTCTCTGTCCTGTCATCTCCTCTCCATTCTCATGTCCCAGCCTTTTTGTTTTGCTTAGGTAACCAATTTCAGTTGCAAACATCTGCCTACACCCGTTATCTTTATTGTTATGGTTGGTTGCTTGCCTTTTGACATGTTTAATTTATGTAACATTTTGCCTGAAGCTAACAGCAAAAGTGGTAAGTAATTATTATCCTGCAACGTGAGTTCAACACTGCACAACAAAAACTCAACATTTGAAAGTATCCAGTAAAGATCAGGGATAAAACAACTGTGGATAACTATTGGGCAGTTGTGCTACAGTAAATAACAACAACAGCCACTTGTATTTTTTTTTAAAAACATGCTGTCAACCACTGAGTACAAAATTAAATCTCTTTACTGGAAAACAGATAATAAAGCTATTTAGAACTATGTCACACAAAGCTCTTTCAGTTGCTTTTCACAAATTTCTTTAAATTTCTTCCTCATAAACACAAATGTGAGACCACACAAATACAGTATGTATTGCTCATGAAATTTCAAAATAAAACACACACAATACTACTGTGTGAACATTCCTGCTGCAAGGAAGACAAAGCTCTTCACTGCACTAGTTAACATTCATCTTTTATATTGCACATGTTCTACACTCACTTATGCATATAACAGAAGTGAGCTCTAGCATGTGCATCACTATACATCTCTTACTCTAAAAACTACACAAAGGCTTATAAGAGATATGTAATGAAATCACTATTTTTAATTTATCCTGAGACAGAAGTTTGTATCTGTTTTAGTATGTATATATTGCAAATATCAAAATATTCTTATGGTTTTATTATGTATATGTTAGCAAAATCTCTCGTTAGTCTAAACAGATGCACAACTAACACTAATTTGGCAGTATCAACTTTGTAGTGTTCTGATGACAATACCAATGATGTTTGCCTTCAAGATAAACTTACACATGAGAAAAACTAACCAATCTTGGGGTACTCATTTGCTTAGCTTGCTTTACAGCAGGCATCGCCAAGAGACATCTAGGTCAGTATAAGCATTCGCTCTCATTTGTCACTTTCAAAGAGAGCACTTGAACGTCATTATCTAACACATTATCTAACATTTACAGATTTTCTCATTAAGCCCTTCCCCTTCACAACATGATGTATAACTGTCTCTTTCTATTCCCCCCCCCCCCCCCCCTTCTATTCTTTAACTGTATCATTTGTCCCTATTTGTTCTCTATCTATATCTTCCACTACCATTTCTTCCTCATACTGCCCACTGTGTGTGTGTGTGTGTGTGTGTGTGTGTGTGTGTGTGTGTGTGTGAGAGAGAGAGAGAGAGAGAGAGAGAGAGACGAGAAAAAAACTGTTGATATGCACATCATCAGTTTGAACCAGATTGGGTAGAAAACTGGCTACAATCTAGTTAGAAGAGCCCCATAACTTTGATGTCTTGACAGAAATCTGAACTCTGTGTCTCATAAATGAGAGTTGGTATGGCAGGGACATTTTCACATTCTGGGGATTTGTAACAAGTTAAAACCAAAAATTCAACCTGCAATACTTCCTTACATGCGGAGTGTGTTATCCACAGACCAAACCAATTTGAATTTGTCATTTGTTTCCTTTCTAACCTTTTTCTATTAACCAGTGACTATTGCACTATCCAGCACCTCTGGACAGGATACACATGCAGTAGCAGAGGCAACCAGGAGCTCAACAGGCACGGAAGGAAAACGTGGCAATTCAAAACGAGCCAAGCCATGAGGCATGTACTTCTCCATTAAAGGCAAATATATGCTTTTGAGTTTCTTTCCAACACATGGTTTCAATTTTTCATAAATGTGCATGCATCACAGCAGATGTAGATACAATTCACTAAAATGCAGAAAAATATTTTAATCTGAACCTCCCTGAGTGACAAGATTCGTGTGCAAGTTAAACATCTTAACAAGAGTAAAGCATATGGTGGGTACATTGTTCTCAGACTGAGGACATCTGCAACAACCAACCTCAGAAAATCACAGCATTATTACAGAAGAATGGTAAGTCACAAATTATCAACTCAGTGTCCTTCATATGCTTTAGCAGAGCACACCAAAGATGGAACCTAAACCTTGTTACACCTTGGCACTGAGTTTTGTCATACCACAATTTGGGCATGTCTAGTCCAGAACCTTAAACTTGAGATATTACTGCTCCAAAAAGCCAGAACTACCAGCCAAAGAATGACGATGCTAGAATGGTGTGCAGGTAAGAAGGTGGTCAAATGAAGCTTTCTGCTTGATGGAGAATACTTCACTATGTGTCGCCAGGATACCCCTCCGGATTGATGTTTTGGAATTAGGTCAGCATCAACAAAATATTTTCACATTTGGAGGAAAAAGTTGGTGACTGAAATTTTGTGAGAAGATTGCACCACAATGGAAAACACCTTTGTTTTAATGATGCCCACCTCCAAATCCTATATTGTGTCCATGACAAACTGTCCTCTATTTCTCGATAGTACGAAACATACTGCTCTTCTTTGAACTTTCTTGATGTACTCCATTACTCCTTGTCTCATAAAGCTCCCAGACTGTACTGCAGGTACTCCAAAAGCGGACGTACAACCTAATGTAGCAGACTCTTTGGTAGATCTGTTGCATTTTCTTTCTACATTTTATGCCAATAAAATGCAGTCTTTGGTTTGCCATTCCCACAAAATTTTCTATGTGCTCTTTTCAATTTACGTTGTTTGTAAGTGTAATTCCTAGATGTTTAGTTGAACTTACAGAATTTAGTTTTGACTGATTTATATTGTAACCGAAGTTTAAAGGATTCCTTTTAGCACTCGTGCGGATGACCTCACACGCTTCATTATTTAGGGTCACAGATATCTTTTCTAAATCATTTTGCAATTTCTTTGATCTTTTGATGAGTTTCCTAGATGATTAACGACAGCATCACATCTTCTGCAAACAACCTAAGACAGCTGTGTTCAGATTGCCTCCTAAATCATTTATATAGGTAAGGAACAGCAGAGGGCCTATAACACTACCTTGAGAAATGCCACACATCACTCCTGTTTTACTCTATGACTTTTCATCAATTACTACGAACTGTGACCTCTCCGTCAGGAAATCATGAATTCAGTCACATAACAGACGATATTCCATCAGCATGCAATTTCACTACAAGCCACGTGTGGCTCAGTGTCAAAAACCTTCTGAAAATGTAGAAATATGGAATCAATTTGAAATCCTGCATCAATAGCTCTCATCACTTTGTGAGAGAAAAGAGCTGTGTTTCACAAGAACCATGTTTTCTAAATCTGTGTTGACTGTGTATTAATAGACCATTCTCTTGGAGGTAATTCATAATGTTAAAACACGATGTATGTTCCAAAATCCTGCTGCATATTGATGTTAATAATATGGGCCTGTAATTTTGTGAATTACTCCTACTACCTTTCTTGAATATTGGTGTAAAATGTGCAACTTTCCAGTCTTTGGGTACGGATCTTTCATCAAGCTAGTGGTTGTAGGTGATTGCCAAATATGGAGCTATTCAATCAGTGTACTTTGAATGGAACCTAACTGGTACACAGTCTGGATCATAAGACTTACTTTTATTAAGTGATTTAAGTTGCTTCACTACTCTGAGGACATCTATTTCTATGTCACTCATGTTGGCACTGTTCTTGATTCAAATTTAGAATATTTACTCCATTTTTTTTCTTTTTTTTGGTGAAGGAATTTTGGAAGGCTGTGTTTAGTAACCCTGCTTTGGTAGCACTGTCATCAACAGTATTTCCATTGCTATCACACAGAGAAGACACTGACCGTGTCTTACAGCTAGCATACCTTCCCTATGACCAGAATCTCTTTGGATTTCCACACAAACTATTATAATCATTTCACACTGAAGTCCACACTAAATTCTAAGCTTTGGTAAAATACCACCAATCTTTGAGATGCTGTGTTTGTTTAAATTTTGGCATGCTTTTTTCATTGTTCCTGCGACAGTGTTCTGACCTGTTTTGTGCATCAAGGGGGATCGCCTCCCTCTTTTGTTAAGTTATATGGTACGGATCTCCAAATTGCTGTCAATTCTATTTCTCTGAATTCAAGCCACATCTGATCTACACTTACACTGTTGATTTGGAAGGAGCAGAGACTTCCTCTCAGGAAGGAATCAAGTGAATTTTTATATGCTTTTTTGAATCGGTGTATTTTTCATATATTTTGTATGATTTGGGGGCTGCAACATACAATCTTGCTACAACAACCCTTTGTTCACTAATCCCCCCCTCCCCATACCCGTTTTGACACTCGCCATTAGCTCAGGATTATTAAGAAAACTATAGTCCTGACAAGTAACTAAAATAATATGCATAAAACTTACCCAATGGATGTAGTACGGGGTCGATGCTCTCTCACATCCATGATCCATCCCACATGGTGCTCAACTGGAGGGTTACTACCATGTCTTGTTTTCCTCTTCCTTGGTGTTAGTGGATCAACTAGGTGCTCATCTTTCACCACAGGGAAGAAGCGCGCTGCCCGTCTACGATGAGTAAGATCTTTGGAAGGCCTTCCAGTAGGAGCTGGCCTTGTCTCTGCAACCTGGGAAGAAGTTGTTGATAAATCAAAGCAATTGTAGGTATTACTATCACATTAATTAAAAGACTTTTGTTTACTGAGGTAGTTCTAACATTGAACTTCAAACTGCTACAAATTTTCCTGTAAAGTTCATACCGTGTGTGAGAGAGAGAGAGAGAGAGAGAGAGAGAGAGAGAGAGAGAATGTGTGTGTGTGTGTGTGTGTGTGTGTGTGTGTGTGTGTGTGTGTGTGTGTGTAGGGGGGGGGGGGGGTTGCACTCACTACCAAACAAAAGCTGCATAACATTCCCTTTCATCATTGTGTTCTCATAAATACGGCAACAATATAGCTATATGTGGCAGTCACATGCCTATCTTTTCAGAGGACACATTTGTAAGCACTAACATTTGCAATATTTTTTATGTCATCAAGCATTTAAATTCAGGTAAGAAATGTAACATACAATATTAACTGAACTCTCATTTCTGCTCGACAAAATAAAAGACACAGAGTGCAAAGCAACCACATAGACCAAGTAATAGCCAGGTTTAAAGATGACGTGAAAATAATTTACCGTCCAACAATATCACAAAAATTTCAACATGAAATTACCTGTTTCAGCCATCACTGGTAATTTTCGAAAGTAGCCACCACTGATGTCTTTCCAACAACTGAAATGTTCTTATCTTAAAGATGATGTTCTGGTTTCCACTGCAGTTTGTAATTCTGGTATTGTAACTTTTAGCTGCTTGCAGCACCAACCATTAGTTTTCTCTGTTAAGCTACATTCACACTGCTGCATTTGTCGCAGAAATTCGTACCAGACACAAGTAGCGGATAAAAGTATCTCGGCATATGTGATTTTGTCCAGGGACATGTTCCTGGCAGAAGTAGTCAATGTGAGCATTCTCACTGGTGCCAAGTAGTGAGCCAGTTTCACAGAACACAGTGTCCGACACAGAACTTTTATTTCTTGCACTAGCAATGCAAATTTAAGGGAGAATAATAGGAGAAAGGAAAGTAGGTGGCAGGTGTGTAACTTTCTCAGTAAATGGTGCATTCACAGAGCTTAACTGTTCAGTGATAAGTGACTTAAAAAGTTCAAGGGATTATGGGTTTGAAAAATTTTGTTTGTATGTCTATGATCAACTTTGAAGTATTATGAGATATGACAGCTCAGTACTACACATTAAAGCATACAAATTTTTGAGAAACTATAACCCCTGATGAACAACTTGTCATTACATTATGCTTTTTGGCTACTGAAGATTCGTACTCAATGTACATGCATAGGATAAATACAAGATTAGTGAAATAATACCAAAAGTGTTGGTTTGTTTACATTCTTCTCTGAGACCAGCGAAATGTACGGAACCACTTCCATATGTATAGCTCTTGTCTGCCCAATCTTGATGTCTTCAAGGAGAAATGTTTGATACATTCATGGATAAATTGAGACCTCAGGCAGTGAATTTTGTTGTTCAATTCTTTACCTGAAATTCTGAATAAAGATGCAAATTGCGGAAATGCACGGCGATGCAGTTTTTATAATCGGTGTATGTATGATCCCATAATGAACGACTTTCATGAAATACTCCAATTAGTCTAACGGTATTATTTTTTGTCCAGTCCATCTTCACAAATTGCCACTAAATTTACACAGCTGATCACTGTGAGCAGCTGATCAAGCAGATGTAGCACTATGAGTCTGCCTGTGGACTGATGGCACATGTCGGGAAGGGGGTGGGGGTGACAAATAACAGGCACATGTGCCAGAACGGAATATTCCTTGGAATTCTAGCATCCATGTCGCAGGCACACACCGCAGAAACTTAAAAATTGTGCCACACCTCATCGGCTACATGTGCAGGGCACAAGTCTACGTGCAAATCTCAGTGTGAACAAACTTTATAGAGATTGCACTAGCTCTCAGTTTTATTTCAAACTGCTTAGGCTAGTATTTTGTTTAGTATTTATATATATTATACACAACTGAAGAGGAACAGGGACTGTGCTTGGCAAGTGCAAATGCAGAGGACACTTGCTATTGTCCCCTGACAGTTAGGTGTGTTGTCCAGTCATCAGGGCATCAGGCCGTTGTCCTGGGCTGCAGTGGTGCAGAGGCAAATGCTACGGCACATCTGGTGTTGACTGGGATCCCTAAAGAGCACTAGAAAGCACAGTGATCTGATTCTAACTATGTTCTCAGCCCCTCTGGTGACTGAAAAGGTTCAGGGTTGTGAATTTGGGTGAAAAGAACAATGGTACTGGACACACAGTTCTCCCTTTATGCTTCGATAGCATACAAAAGGTTCTGCCTGTTGCTTCTCCTCCCCTAGAAAAACTTGTCTGCAAATCAGTTTTTGTCAGCAAATGCAGAACACTATTCAAAAAGGTAAGAAATATGGGTTTTCTGCCTAGTATCATTAAGGCCTTTAATACCTGAATTGATTATTCCCTCAGTACTAAGACACCCCCCGAAACAAGATCATTTTCCGATGTACCCTCTCCACACCACCCAATGCCCTGTAACCTGCAGATAATCCTTGGCAAACCAAGACATTTCCAAACCATTTTCTTTGCCTCCCCTAAGTTATCTACCTAACTCTGCAATCATTCCCACTATGAAACCATCCCCATACACTCACCCACTTTCTCCAGTGGTAAACACATCAACGTGAATGCAACATGAGAAATCACTCATGTGGTTTATCAAGTAATACATTCATTACATGGCTTATACAGGAATGATTATCGCAACTCAACTGGCTGAACACAATAATTTGTCTGCTTGGGGACACTAAGTACCCAGTTGCTGAAGGCCCCCCCTCCTTTACCAGAATGACTCAAGGGACCTCAAAAATCTGCTACAACACATAGGATATTTGGAGTTCCTGACCTAGTACTAGTTCACCTGAACCGTGGTGATTCAGTTTCTCCCTAGAGAAAGGTGCGTGTATACACACAGAAAATTTCTGACGCCAATGTTCCCTCCCTTCTGCCTTTTTCCTTCAGTCTAATATATGTCCTTGCATCTTTCATGTCATCCTCATGTTGAATTATTATTATTCTTCCTTATTATGTAGTTCCTTTGATCTTCCCTTCCTCATATCAAAGTATGTGGTTGGCCTTCCTCTGAATAATTACTGTGCTCAGAATAGTTTTCTTCTCTCCTACTCTTCTCAGTACATCATTGTTTGTCACCCAAGCTGCCCACTTTATTCCATTCTTCTCCAGCATCACATTTCAAAACTTTCCAGGTATATTTCTCTATTTTTCTAATAGTCCACGTCTCCACTCCATACAGCGCAATGCTCCAGTTGTAGCACTTCACCAGTTCCTTCCTCAGTTTCAAGCTCAACTTGTTGGTCAGTAGAATTTTCTTGTTGAATGCGGCTTTGGCCATGGTAATTATTGTTTGAATTTCATTTGTGCAGTGGGCATCCCCATCAGCAAGCTTCCCAAGTACATTACCTGCACCAAATTCCCCATTTCTTGCTTGTCAACAGTCATCCTCAAAGGTTTCTCCCCTTCTGATATCAGCATCACTCTTGATTTCTGGGTTTTGATTTCCATCCCATATTTCGTTCCAGTTTCCACAAACTGGTTCATCACATGTTGCAGTCGTCTTTGATTTTTGGCAAGCACTAGCAAGTCATCTGAACAATTGATTGTATTAAACTGTTGTCCTGTTCTGGAGTTCCTGCATCCTTTCAAAATTTCTCACGCCAGCTATTCTCCATACAAGTTGAAGAGACGCGACTTCCTATTTTCACACTCTTTCTCCATAGTTCAGTTGCAGCTTTACTCTTTGCACCAGGTACAAGTTGAGAATTAGTCTATGGCTAAGTTGAGAATTAGTCTGTGGCTTCTCCAGTTGATTCCTCTCTCCTTATGGATGCTCATCAATTTCGTCCAGCTGATTCTGTCGGAGGCCTTCTGCTAACTTCTTCGTTAACAGCCAAAACTCCCTACAACAAAACCCCCACCAAGCCGATGGCATATCTGGTTACTTTTCCTTCCCTAAAACCAAACTGGTCCTCTCCTACTACTAAGTCAATTTTTTGTTCTACCTATCTATTGAGTATTCTTGCAATGGTGTTCACCAAGTATGAGATCAGACTGGTTGTCCTGTAATCCCTACATTTCTTGGCCGATTCTTTATTTTCAAGAGCAACCGTTCTGAAGTCCAGAAAGTCCTTAGGCCAATCTCTAGTTTCATAGATTTTGCTGATGAGTTGCATCAGCGCTTTCAAATCTCTGTTTCCAGTACCTTCCAGCAAATCCAAACGCATTTCATCTTGTGTAGGTTTCTTCCTCTTCAGGTCGTTCATAGCCTTCTCTAATTCCACTCTAAGAATGCTTGGCCCTTTTTCGCCTTCGTGAATCATCTCTTCCAAGTTTATTTCAATGTCTTGCAGACCTTGTTCAGTGACCATTTGTCCTCTAGAGTCTTCTATTCTGAAGGTCCTCACTCCTTTATTTGCAATCCCTCAAAACTCCTTCATTTACTAGTACCTAAGGCTGTACCTTCTTGTTTGGAGTTCCTCTATTTTGTCATACATTTATTCAGTGTACTGTTACACTTCCTCATTTCCTCCATCTTCTCCAGCTTTCATTAAGATTTCCTCACTCTCTTGGCTTCAGTCTCAACTTCACTCTTTAAAGTATTCAACAAAACCAGCTTAACACTTCAAAACTGCACTTGCATTTTCACCTTTCACTTCATTTAATTGCTGCTCCAAGAATTCTCTTACCACTTTATTGTTTCTCTCTGGGTTTCTACAGGTCTCATCTCTACTTTCTTCTCCCATGCTGTCAGATCATCTTCAACCTTCCACACTGCCCACAAACTTCTGTCTGATGAGTATGTAGTCTATCTGGTAACTATTAACATCTCCTGGGCTCTTCCATGTGTACAATTTACTCTCCATTTTCTGAACAAAATGTTCATCATCACCGAATTGTTTCACTGACCGAATTCCAGTAGCAGCCCTTCTCTGTTGTTTCCCTTCCCTAATCCATTTTGTTCCGTGATGTTTGTTTCACTACCTTGTCTGACCACACCCATGATTATGGTGTTAACTGCTGCTCTGCCTTGTCGGCAAGTACATTTTAACTATCAGAATGTCCACTGCTTCTGCAATTATTTTCACAACCACGCAACAATCACTATGACACACTACTTTAGTCAAACTCTGCACTGCTTCATGTCCCATCACTATAGCTATTCTACATTCAAAACTTTTTCATTGGAATAAAACACTGTAATTACCTGACAGTATTTCACCACTACCTGTCTACCTCACTTCACACTTTCCAGTTTTCCCATTCTTGGAAATGTTCTTAGATTCCATCTCCCAATCCTAAAATTAAAATCATCATCATCTCTCTTTCTGACACTACATGATGTACTGTCCACCCACACGAATGGGGACTTTTTTTACTCCAGCATTACTGTCAGTCTTCTGACATTCAGGAATAACAATAATGTAATAATCTTTCCACTTCATTCCTTTATTGCAGTATCACGGCCAAGGAACCAGACTATGATTGGTTTTGCTGTGTAAATCATCATTTACTCTGTGCATCAAGTCGATACTGCTGCCTGATACCAGTCTACCCACTTTGTCAACTGCCTACCCCTACAACATGGACATTGCACAGACTTTCAAATTTCTTCCTTTTTTAATCCATCCTTACTTCTAATTATCCTTTCTATTATTTTAAACTGAAGCTGACAGTTTTTATGTGGTACTATTTTTGACAGCCTACTCCGACATCCTCTCTTCACTCCTGTCTCCCCTTGTCTTCACGACAGATGCGTCCCTCTCAACTGAAGTGTTTATTGAGACCTTTCCAAATTTCCCCAACCTATTTCTTTCTTCTCTCTGAAGAAAGAATGTTGAATTGTGGAAGACAGTAATCCTATTTTCTACTTTTAAGTGTTTCTATTGGCAGTATGAGAATTTTTGTCTTTCAAAGGTAAGTGCTGTCCATCCATTCAGACTCCTCTAATTTTAATGCCTTTCTTAATTTTATTTTGCATTTTATTCAGCAATTTTCACAGAGGATTTGGGGAAACATCCTAATGGCTTGCTGTCATACTAGCTGGCATGATAGAAAAGTTAAATGCCATTAATTTCTTGGCCTTGTGCACATGTCCCAAAGCTTCACCACGTGTCTCTAGGTGGATCTGCTCTAATTCTGAATTTGAAAGCACAGGTCCCGAAACAGTTAACTGTGCACATGAATAGTGTCATAGACAAAAACATGGCTCATTTTTTGTCTATGTAGATAAATACTTTGTGAGGTGCTAAAATTTTCATACACTTTACGATAAGAATTTCATTCTAGCCTTCAACTTAAGGTATAGAGTCGCTGAGGTTCAAATTACTACATAAATGTCAAAATTTTACAGATATTCTGATCTGGTTATAAATGCATATATTGGAATAGGTATTTTATACTTACAGTATCAGTAACCACTCAGAATTCTGGTTAGGAATTAAAACAAAGCAGAACTACTGAGATAAGAGCCTTACTTTCCAATGTACTTTCAGCTTATTACTAAGCACCCATCATTTCACATAAACACTCAGAAATGTTTTACAAATGCAACAAGCATCAACAACCTTAGTAAGTGTATGACCAGTTATCAAGTGCCTCAGTGTTATTTGTAGCACAATTTGCCATTACATATACCTGTGTATCTGATCTCTGTCTAGTGGAAGAAACACAGCTCAAAGGGAATTCAAAATTAATTTTACTCATTCTTAAGTGATTTTCAATGGTCACTTTGTCCACTGGTGATAATTCTTACTAATGCGTTTAATGCCCACTAAAGAATTCTAATCTATTTTCTTACGCAATATTTGGAAGGGGGTCTCAGGTTTCTGTATGCCATTGAGCTGGAATATGCCATTGAGCTGGAATCTGTGCCATTACATTAACCACCCACACCAATTACTTCATTTGACACCACCTTGAAAACTATGCCTATACAAATTCCAGCATGTGTGGAAAACACACTGGCATCAAAAGCAATGGTGGGATGATGCATATGCAAGTTTACATTGTACGTGGAAATGCTACCGAATTCCATGTCTGATTACCACTGAAGAAAACTGGGTGTAACAATGTTTAGAGTGTGTATTTCATTTAAAAAGCCTGCAGTCTGATTTTACTAATTTAATGAAATATTATTCACCATTAGCAATGTAGCAGTACTGGTATACAATTCCACTAGTCAAAGAGTGTATAATAACAAGCCAGCAGCATACCTCTTCTGATGCACGAGGTATTTCCTCTTCTTTTCCAAAATCATGTGATTCTGTTGACAGTGAAGGAGGTGGAGGAGGAGGAACTTCTGGATTCAATTTCTTTGGAAGACGTGGAGCCATTTTCTCAAAATCTTCTCGAGTAATCACATTTACTGTCTTGTAGCTACCTGTCTGCTGCACCTGAAAGTGCAGCCATCCTTTAGTAACTACAAAATTAAAATGCTTTACATTAACACATTTGCAACTGCAATGTGGGAAGAGAGAAAGTATTATCACTTGTCAGATTGTTACAGTATGCTATTAGGAAAGTAGGTATTTGCATGAAAGATACTGATTTAATGAATACTGAAAGTGATTTGGGAACATGATCAGAGAAGAGGCAGTAATTCTTAAGTATTTATGATATTGGAGGAAGACATAACAAAACTACTTTGAAAAGTAGTACCTTACCCACTCATGTTCTCTCCAGAGATCTTCTTCGTAATAATGAAGACCATCATTGATTGCTTGTGCTAGATCCTGAGTTATTTTGACTCTTGTGGTCCAGTCTCCTGTGCGGTCATAACCTTCGTGCTTTGGGTATCTTGATGGTTGTGATGTCTGAGTTACAATTAAGATCTTGTTTATTTCTCGGTCACTTAACTCGTAGTCAGATTCATCTTCAGACCTACATAAATTTTCAAAATTAACAATAGACATCTCTTAGTGCCTCATTATTATTGCTATAGCAGTTAATATAGAAGTTATGTGAACTAGACAAAATAAGATCGGCAGCTCCAAGGCAAGTTTATTAGCCTCTTTACTTCCCATACAATATTTTATTCATGTTGCAACTCTGTACGCAGCTGTCTGCTTCAACAGGATTCACAGATGCAAGACTGACATCAACCTACAGATTGGTTTGTAAACCATACTTCTATACACAGAACACTTATTTGACATGAGATTCATGCTCAAACCTTCCTCTCAGTTGTTAATATACTCAGCCAACCCGTTTCAAGCGGGCATAAAGCTCAATCCTTATATTCCCCTCCAACACATTAATACTTTAAAGTTGGAAATACCACCTAGCATTATACTTAATAAATGGCCCACAAGTAAGCAGTATTAGGCCACAGCAAGTACGGACTTTGAGTGTCAAGTGAATACAAGCAGTTCATGGGACGGTTTTCACTATGACTGTTACCAAATTTCACAGAAGTTAACGAACATTAAATAAATAATATTATGTAGAGACAAGGAAATTGACCACTATCCTTTGATACTGACCAACATTTCTCCTGATTGCGAAGTTAACAAAGCTCTTACAATAAACCAAAGCTTGATCCCTCGTCAAGTGGAAAGAGGAAATTGAAAAGTACCATCTGTTTATCCTCTGCTGCAGTTTGGAAAGTTAATTTAAGAAATTGAAACGGAAAGAAAAATTTTTATTTGTGCAAGTCAGTTAAAATTCACTGGATATAACATGTGAATACAATTGAAGCCACAGTTCCAAACTAAGATTTATTCTTTTTTTGACAAGACTCGTAAGGGAGGAAATGTCATTTCATTCGTTCTCCATTTTGAGTTTGTAAGCAGCACAAACACAAAATTAATGTGCTGTGTGGATTGCACACCCCGCCCTGGAGAAACAATTGTCCATTAGGGACAAACAACTATTTCACAAACTGAACCTTCAGACAGGCAGTCCTGGTATATGATCTTGAAACTTCAAATCTGTTGTAATCCATTAAACATTAATCCTGTTAGAAATTAAAATACAGTATATGAATAGGCACCAAATATTTCTTATTCCCTGCAGGTCACCAGCCTCAAGTAAGTAACATTGAAATTTTACAGCTGGCTGTTACATCTAGTATGTGATTGCCATGTAAAATGTAGGAAAACGGATGTGACGAAATCAGAAAAACCAATAGTGGATATTATTACTTGAAAAGACGTGTTTACAAAGACAGAAAAATGGGAAAGCTTACCAATCAGTGAATGTGTTATGCCTTCCCGATGGAACTGGATTGTCCAGTTCTTCATCAAATTGAAAATTGAGATCTTCACGATCTTTAAACTGATCTTTCTCTCTCTTTTCATCATTTTTTTTCTCCTCAGCTTTGTCTTTTGTGGGTGGTTTCACCTTCCTTTTAACCTGAATGAAATTGAAACATGGTGTTTGAACGTCTGCATGAACCAAACCACTTACTTAAAAAAAATCACCTACTTTTTCCAGACTTTTTTATTCCTGGGGTAGTTAAATTGAAGTAGCCGACCTTAGTATTTTTTCACCACTGACCAGATCCCATCATGCTTAAAATGTTTAGCACAGAAAAACTAATTTCTATTTAAATCACAGTCATAATGATTAAAACCACACTAATTACCTGCCGCCAAATATCATCAGGAGATGCTTCCCCTAGCGATATAGGTGTCTTATTTTTATCCACCTTGGCCTGCTCTGCAGCAAGTGCAACACTTCCTTTCTCCAACATCTGATCTGTAGGAGAACTTGTGCTGGATTTGCCTGGGAAATGACATACACATTTTATACTTGTCCCAACACATTCAACATAATACAGCCTAGCAATATGCAATGAAATCTCAGTTTGTTATCTGTCCACATATGGTTCCTTAAGACTTCAAATGTCTTTACACCATCATTGATTATGTAGGATCTAAATGTTTTTGACTTTTCCCTCAAGCAGACTTGCTGCATATTTTGTAGCCAAAAATTTATTCTGTTTTGCACTGTAAAAACTATATGTAGTACACCAATTGGAATAATTAAATATAAATCTTTTTAATTTTTATGAGTGTTACTGATTAGGTTGGTATAAAAAATGAATTTGCACAAACTTTTCCGAATTCTCTAAATCAAGTTTTCTGAACATAACAAATCATTGTCTGACAATTTACTTACCTTCTGCACACATTCGTTCACTGGGAATGTCTTCAGGCTGTTTGTTAGAGCTACTATTGTCACTTTCTGATTTTACTGCTACTTCTGTGTCAGATTTTTCTCCTTCCAGGTCTGAATCTGCTTCTTGGCCATCAGCTTGCCCCCTACTTTCTACCTGAAGCCGTACATTCTCTGGAACAAACTCTGGAACATCTGGATTCAAGGTATCCACTAAATGGGCAGGATTTTGGACAGGTGGTGTAGCTGTCATATTCACTCCCGGTGAAGTTATTACTGTTCCTGCATTAGCAACCCTGCTAGCAGCATAGCTCTTATAACCACGCATAGCAACTGCTGGAGGCATGCAAGGTACTGAGAAACTTGCTGGTGGGAAGTGGTGAATGCTACTCGGTAACTGATGTGGCATCATCATTGTACCATTCATACTAGCAATTGCCATTGCTTGTCTACCTGTAGGATCTTGAATAGGCCACTTAGTTGGATTCTCTTTTGTCCGTACCTGTGCAAGAAGGCAGAACACCATGAATCATTATTCTCAATCAAACTTCTGTAAGTATATTATTAACATAAAAAGAATGACAGTTTACCATTAACACTTCTACTGTTGGGGTATCTTATTCTGGAGTATTACATTGAGGAGGGGGTGGTGGCGAAGGATACCGTCACATGGAAGTGCAAGACTTTAGTGGTCCCTTTGTGAAAAAGTGATGTATTTGTTTTTGTACGAAGTGATGGATTACAACAGTACTGAGGAGAATAGGAGAAAAGACATCAAAACAATATCCACAGATCTAATTCTGAGCAAAAAGTATCATTACTGAAGTAAAAGGTAACATAGATATGATGAGGTAAAGTAAATTCACTTGCCATTACAAATATTTACCCTTACATAATGACAAAAACAATTTCTTAGTAAGTGGTATGTGATAGGAACAAAAGTTGTTACAAATAATGTTTCAGAGAAACATTTAAGAGTTAAATTTTATTTTTGAAACAGTCCACAGAGATATAGGGTGATTCAAGTATAAATTCCATGTTGGTTGCTATTAGTCTCTGCTTGTCCCTTCTTCCTGATATAAGCATACTTGCTTAAGCTCTCAATAGATGATCAGCATGTGCTACGTAGTCATTTTTGTGAACGCACTCATGGTTGCCTTTTGGACATCAGTCAACTGTCAAGGCACATTTATTTTGCAAAATTAATGAATAACCATACTAGTGCTTCCACTATTGTCACATTGAAAACAAAATAAACAACATGCAGTTACATTCTCATTGCATCTATAAATCTAGGTTTATCAGATTGAGATATGGACTTTGACTTGGTAAAAGTAATTTGGTAACATTAAGAAAGTGTTGAGTATATAATAAATAAAAAACAGAGTGCTTTGTCAAATCATTAACACAATGCCTGGCAACAAAAAAATCTGTCTTATGCACACACTGTTACCATTTAAAATATTTTGTATCAAAATCCAAGAACATTTAATGTAATCTACATACTTCCCTAAAAATTTATTGCATTTGGTGTTTTCCAAAGAATTAACAGCATGTAGCCTAAGAGGTAAACACACTATTATTTCACTTCTTAGATATGTTGGTTCAACTGGTGTTGGCAACACTGGAACTTACATTTCATCAGTCAGGCTAATGTCTCAACATCTTGTATTAATCTAGTTCCAATTAGTGTCAACATCTGAGTTTATTCTGCTGACATCTGAGTTTATTTTGCGTTACAAATTACACATTTGGGTTTACTCTGCTGACATTTGCAGTTATTTTGAATTGTAAATTAAATTAATTTGGTCAAGACTTAACAATACACAAGCGTACTTAATAATAACTGTAAACTTTCTATCATGCAAAATTTAATAATCAAAACAAAACAAAAACTAACCTTAAAATCAGTTATCTCCAAAACTTCTGAATCCCTTATTGCATCCATGACAACTTTCAAATCCGTACTCAATGCCTGAACACGATGGAATGAAGCAATTAAGTTTATTGGAAGATAACCATCTGAATCCATCTTCCGCCGAAGAAAAAAATCTCTTAACAGATTTTCCTCACTGAAGTAGTATTCACTGCAAATGCAAGGAAATTTCAGATTCAATTACTTTTGTTTACTGCAAGTAGAGGTGAATTTTGCACTCCACTACCTCCTACTAAAACAAGTTTAATGTATTTCCCGAAGAGATGGTAATACCTTTAAGTAGAGGATGTTTCACATACAACATGAGCACAATGTGCATTGTTGTTCACGAACCGATATACCGGGAATGTCAGCACGGGTCACCCGTTGACACTCTGCCCCCTTTACTCAAGACTCTAACTGAACGAGTTAGGATCAGTTGCGGAACGACATCTGAGAAAATTGTTTCTCCATTTAGCACTTCAAACTGTGCACACCTCTGTAAGCAGATTCCACTGATGTTGTTGTTGTGGTCTTCAGTCCTGAGACTGGTTTGATGCAGCTCTCCATGCTATTCTATCCTGTGCAAGCTTCTTCATCTCCCAGTACATACTGCAACCTACATCCTTCTGAATCTGGTTAGTGTATTCATCTCTTGGTCTCCCTCTAGAATTTTTACCCTCCACACTGCCCTCCAATACTAAATTTGTGATCCCTTGATGCACCAGAACATGTCCTACAAACAGATCCCTTCTTCTAGCCAAGGTGTGCCACAAAATTTCTCTTCTCCCTAATTCTATTCAGTACCTCCTCATTAGTTATGTCATCTACTCATCTAATCTTCAGCATTATTCTGTAGCACCACATTTCGAAAGCTTCTATTCTCTTCATTAGTTATGTCATCTGCTCATCTAATCTTCAGCATTATTCTGTAGCACCACATTTCGAAAGCTTCTATTCTCTTCTTGTCCAATCTATTTATCGTCCACGTTTCACTTTCATACATGACCACACTCCATACAAATACTTTCAGAAACGACTTCCTGACACTTAAATCTATACTTGATGTTAACAAATTTCTGTTCTTCAGAAACTCTTTCCTTGCCATTGCCAGTCTACATTTTATATCCTCTCTACTAGAACCATCATCAGTTATTTTGTTCCCCAAATAGCAAAACTCATTTATTACTTTAACAGTCTCATTTCCTAATCTAATACCCTCAGCATAACCCGATTTAATTCGACTACATTCCATTATCCTAGTTTTGCTTTTGTAGATGGTCATCTTACATCCTCCTTTCAAGACACTGTCCATTCCGTTCAGCTGCTCTTCCACGTCCTCTGCTGTCTCTGACAGAATTACAATGTCATCGGCGAACCTCAAAAAGTTTTTATTTCTTCTCCATAGATTTTAATTCCTACTCCGAATTTTTCTTTTGTTTCCTTTAATGCTTGCTCAATATACAGATTGAATAACATTGGGGAGAGGCTACAACCCTGTCTCACTCCCTTCCCGACCACTGCTTCCCTTTCATGCCCCTCGACTCTTGTAACTGCCATTTGCTTTCTGTACAAAGTGTAAATAGGCTTTCACTCCCTGTATTTTACCCCTGCCACCTTCAGAATTTGAAAGAGAGTATTCCAGTCAACATTGTCAAAAGCTTTCTGTAAGTCTACAAATGCTAGAAACGTAGGTTTGCCTTTCCTTAATCTCTCTAAGATAAGTCGTACAGTCAGTACTGCTTCACGTGTTCCAACATTCCTACGGAATCCAAACTGATCTTCCCCGAGGTCGGCTTCTACCAATTTTTCCATTCATCTGTAAAGAATTCGCATTAGTATTTTGCAGCTGTGACTTATTAAACTGATAGTTCGGAAATTTTCACATCTGTCAACAACTGCTTTCTTTGGGATTGGAATTATTATATTCTTCTTGAAGTCTGAGGGAATTTCACCTGTCTCATACATCTTGCTCACCAGATGGTAGAGTTTTGTCAGGACTGACTCTCCCAAGGCTGTCAGTAGTTCTAATGGAATGTTGTTTAGACCCTCTATATACTCCTTCCACCTTTCTGCTTTCCCTCCTTTGCTTAGAACCGGGTTTCCATCTGAGCTCTTGATATTCATGCAAGTTGTTCTCTTTTCTCCAAAGGTCTCTTTAATTTTCCTGTAGGCAGTATCTATCTTATCTCTCATGAGATAAGCCTCTACATCCTTACATTTGTCCTCTAGCCATCCCTACTTAGCCATTTTGCACTTCCTGTCGATCTCATTTTTGAGACGTTTGTATTCCTTTTTGCCTGCTTCATTTACTGAATTTTTATATTTTCTCCTTTCATCAATTAAATTCAATATATATTCTGCTACCCAAGGATTTCTACTACCCCTCATCTTTTTACGTACTTGGTCCTCTGCTGCCTTCACTATTTCATCTCTCAAAGCTACCCATTCTTCTTCTATTGTATTCCTCTCCTCTATACTTGTCAATTGATACCTAGTATCCAAACTAAAATTGAAAACTCACAAAGTAACCGAGCCAAATACTGTTGCTCAACATCAGTGAGGGGACAGCTTATTGCAGTATGCACACAATATAGGGGTTGATCCTGAAATGTTATTGTTCTAACGAAGAATTTATCAAGATACATACAATTGTACGCCAACTCACATCAATTATGTAATGAATCTACAGTAAATGAAAACTGTGAATGTGGTGTGCTGTTAGTGCAATATAAGATTATGTGATCTACCTCTTCTCATTAATCCAGAACAGCTGACAGGAAAGGAAACAATGTACTGTGTTACTTTTTCAGGGCATTAACAATGAACAAAAATACCAGTTATTTCACACAGAACAATGCAAGAGCACAATCTGCAAATGTTTCTATGACATTATTGTGATATGTTTTTGACTACAGGAGCTAAACTTTTAACAATGTCATGGATGGATTGGTTGTGTGTGTGTACTCTTGCAATGTCCTGTATGAAACAACTGAGAATAGGTTGCATATATTGTTTTTATATCTGTAAGAAGGTACAGTTTTCTGGAAAGGGGTTGTTCGATAATATGTTGGATTAAATGTACACCAAACTAACATTTTCATTTTCACATCGTAGATTTGGCCCTGATGTAACTAAAAAGGGCTTTCAAAACTCAAACACCAATTATTCTGTGATTTCATGTACTTTGATAAATGCAGCCATTCTTCATCAGAAAAGAACAGCATCTCGGTATCAACTTTTTAATGTAATGACTGCAATAACCAGCTTAAGTACTAATCTTAAGCAACAGAAGCTGATTGGTCAGTGGATGCATTATTGTTACTTTGTTATGTTTCAGTTTGAATCTGTGCACAGCTACTGACAGGCCAGTTTGAAGTGCTGAGTAGCACAAGAATTTTGTCGGACTTACGTCTGAAGCTACTCATAACTCATTTAGGCTGAAACTGATTTATCATCTACCAGTGGCCGAGGAATGACCAAGAGCATTACCAATGATTGGAGCACTGCTCCCCAAACAAAGCCGACACAGTGCTTGATTCATACTTGAAACATCCTGTGTTACTACCCAAATAGTAGTGATAATTATAATAATGACAACTACTTAGGTATTAGAGGAGGGCATTTATTACCACACCAAAACACTGAATAATTTAAAAATAAAGATGACAGATATGAGTATATACACAGATGTTGCAGAGCAAAATTTCATTCAAACCATGAACCACACAAAAAGTAAAGGAGACAATATGAACTGACGAAAGATTGGCCAGTACGTATGTTTACAGGACCCAAGATTCATTACTACCGACCAAGACAAACAAAAGGCAACACCAGCTCTAACTTTCAGAACAATAAGTATCTTTAGAAGAAAACAAGAATTGGTAATGAGAGGTTGTGCAGGTGAGGGGACATACCACACATTTGTTTAGGAGGAGGAAGAGAGTTAAAGGTGAACGAAAAGCACCAGAAAGAGATACTAAAAGACAGTGGATTAAAAACCACTGTACCAACCACTTCAAAAATAATTGGATGGACAAAGCAAGAATCTTAAGATTCTTCAAACAAAACCCCGTGCCCAGTAGTTTGAAGAAAGCACTACTCACACCAGTTTACAAGATGAGTAGCAGAAGTGATCTAGAAAATTGCTGCCCAAAAACTTTACTCCTGTTTACTGTAGAATCTTAGAACATATTCTGAGCACAAGCATATTAAGATGTCTTGAACAGAATGATACTTCCATGCCAACCAGCAAGGATTTTAAAAACATCGATCATGCAAAGCCCAACTCTCAATTTTCTCTTATGACATAATGAATGCTTTGAATCAAGGTGGTCAGGTAGATGATGTATTTATTGCTTTCCAAAAAGCATTTGACTCAGTGCCACATCTACATTTATTGTCAAAAATATTATAAATATAGTGTATCAAGTGAGCTCTGTGGCTGTGTAGAGGATTTTTTGGTGGGGAAGGCACAGCATCCTGTCTTGGATGGAGAGTCATTGTCAGATGCAGAAGTAACTTTGCATATGCTCCTGGTAAGTGTGTTGTGACCCTTGCTGTTTGTGTTGTATATTAATAACCAAGCAGACAATATTAGTAGTACCCTCAGATTTTGTTATGTGCAACAAAATACTGCCTGAAAGAAGCTGCACAAATAATAAGTCAGATTATGATAAGATTTCAAAGTGGAGTAAAGATTGGTAAGTTGCTTTAAATATTCAGAATTGTAAAATCGTGTGCTTCACAAAACAGAAAGAACACTATGTCCTTTGAGTGTAATATCAATGAGTCACACAGCTGAGATCATCAAAGTCATACAAATAACTGGGTGTAACACTTTGTACGGATATGAATTGGAATGTTCACATAGGCTTAGTCCTGGGTAAGCAGATGGCAGACTTTGGTTTATTGGTATAATACTGGTGAAATGTAATCTGTCTACAACAGATTACTTACAAACAACTCTTGAGACCCATCCTAGAATACTGCTATGTGTGGGACCTGTATTATATAGGACTTATGGGGGATATTGAATGTATACAGAGAAGGGCAACCTAAATGGTTTCAAGTGTGCTTCACCAGTGGAAGAGTGTCAAAGAGATGCTAAAGAAACTAAACTGGCAGACTCTCGAAGACAGATGTAAACTATCCCCAGAAAGCCTACTTATGAAGATTCAAGAAACAGCTTTCAATGATAACTCTAGGAATACAATGAATCTACTATGTGTCACTCACATACGGATTGTGAAGATTAAATTAATTACAACCAGCACAGAGGCATTTACACAATCATTCTTCCTGTGCTCCATATGCGAATAGAATGGGAAGAAACCCTAATAACTGGTACAATGGTACGTACCCTGTCCCATGCATTTCACACTAGTTTGCCAAGTATAGACTTACAAGCAAAGCTGTATTAGAATGAGCAGGAACATTTGGAAAAATATTACGATTAAAGAAGGTTAAATAAAATGCAATCATGGAAATTTCGAAGTTATCAGGAATGAAAAATGGAAAACAAATGTTATCTTTAACTTGTACAGAAAACAGACTGCAGTTATAAGAGCCTACGGAATGAAAGGAAAGGAAAGCAGTACACGAGAAGGGTTTGAGACACAGATGTAGTGTTTCTCTGGTGATATTCAATCCGTATATTCGGAAGCAGTAAAGGAAAAAAAAACATAGAAAAATCTGGAAATGGGATTACAGCTACAAGAGAAAAATGAAAATGTTAGGAATTGCCAATGACATTTAAATTCTGTCAGAGATGGCAAAAGACCGACAAGTTTAGTCAAATGGAATGGATAATGCCTTGAAAACAAGTTACAATACGATAAACTACAAAAACAAAACAAGGGTGATGAAAGAATTAAATTATAAAATACACTATAAGTAGTATAAATGATTATCTATTTTGGTAGCGATACAGCTGACAACAGTGGGTCATAAACTGCAGACTGACAAAAATCTCAAAAAGCAATCAATATTAACATTAAATATCAATTTAAGTGGTACAAAATAATTATATGGAACCTTATGTGGAACTGAAATCTTACTTCACTTATTAATGGAGGGAAGTGTGGGGCAGTGAAAATTGTAGACAGTGACCATGGCTTGACTACAGTAATCAGGCTCAAGTTTATGTAGTTTGCAATAGTTATGCAAATGATTAACAGACTTGCACAGAAGAGACCAGAAGTGGAACTCTGCAAAAATCAAGTTTGGCACGCCATTGGTCTTGACCTAGTAAGACCTAAGATTTTTTTAATTTGGCTCCTGGACAAGTTTTTATGCAGGAGATACAAACAACACAAACAATCGGAAAATAATGCTCTCCATGCTTACTATGAAATTTCCCTCCAAATTTTATAGAATAGGTAGCAAGTATAAGGTAATGTGAAAATGAACATTTGTCAGTGTACTGTTTGTCTCCTTGCCTGAAAATTAGCTACAAATTTTGCCTACTGTTGGCACCACCTATCATAAAACACCACTGACTTCTGGGCTCGAAATTCATCTAAATGGCTCATCATCAAAGAGTTGATTTTTAAATGAGAGTCAAACGCTCTGTGATTTAAGAAATTCATCGTACATTATCACACATAGCTCCGTTGTAACTGCCAGGATGGTACTTTGATAGTAACGCTTTTCAAACCACGATTTGGAATATTTTCCCGTGACCTGTTAGGCGTCACCGCGCTTGCGGGGGAGTACCAGTACTGTATTATCTCATATTTGGTTCTTTATTACAGCATAATGCCATACCTGCTAGAAGTTGAAAAGGTGCACTTGAAATGCAGTGAACGGTGTGTGGAATTGAACACTTCGTTTCAAATATAATCTGCCTCAGCGGAAAAGATTAATAAAAGAAAATTTCTTTAGCAAATTGACAAAAATAACTTCATTGTTTTGCAAGGCAATTAATGCTTGACTGTCAGAAAGATGGAAATAAAATAAAATCTGCAACTAATAACACATTTTAGCCTGCTGTAATTATGTGAATATATTTTAATTCACTTGATAGCTCCTGGCCACGGAAATCTGTTTTGTTTTCATTTGACGTGAGAGTAGTAAAGGAAGAGGAGGAGGAGGAAATTAGTGTTTAACGTCCCGTCGCCAACGAGGTCATTAGAGACGGAGCGCAAGATCGGGTGAGGGAAGGATGGGGAAGGAAATCGGCCGTGCCCTTTCAAGGGAACCATCCCGGCATTTGCCTGAAGCGATTTAGGGAAATCACGGAAAACCTAAATCAGGATGGCCGGAGACAGGATTGAACCGTCGTCCTCCCGAATGCGAGTCCAGTGTGCTAACCACTGCGCCACCTCGCTCGGTAGTAAAGGAAGAGGAAACAGCAAAATCACTATATGTAAATACGGGTCACGTGGAGACTAATCTACTTCCCCACTCTAACTCAGACTGCTCTGCGCATCAGCCCCCGATCTACGATATTTCCGAACCGGGGCAATACCCCGCCACTCCCTCAAGCGTTTGAGATAGGAAGTCACAAATTTAAAAAAATCGAATTTTCAAAAATGTTCATTTTGTAGCATACATCTTTCTGAAGAGCCTGATGCATAAAACGTGTGTTCGAGGAAATGTAAGACATGTTACTTGGTCTTAAGTGTGCCAAAGGACAGTGCCTCGCCTCCTCACGCAGCATTCTTCTATCGCACGTCACTGTACTTCGCCCTGTGGAATTGAAACGTGTATATTTTATAATGAATGCCATCATACCATATTCAGGACAGTGGAAATTAAAATGTCCTGTGGTGCCTCTCCTACTTACAATCGGCCGGTATGACATCCTGCTCCCCCCCCCACCTTTTTTTTCAAAAAAAAAAAAAAAAAAAAAAAACACTCCTCAGAAAATTTGCACTCTTTATTCCATATCAGCTAACAACTTGCTGCTTTGTGTGACATAAAATTAAATACAGGATATATAAACCCAGTAAAGACATGAGACAAGCAAGACAATACACATTTCTTCAATCCTTAGCTCCTAGAATTTTTTCCCCTCTAATCTTGCTACAGCTTTACATGGCGTGCTTTACTTTCTGCGAAAGAATCTATTACCTCATCAAAGTTCGTCAAACGTTTTGCTACATGAAAAGTCGAAATGTCATTGACTAATACTGAAAAAGCTGTTAATGCAAATAGGACCCAAGACTGGTGTGGTTTCCCGATCTGATTACGTCTATTTTGTCACTGTCTGTTAGATAAAACAAAATAGGCTTTTCTAATACTTCAACAATTGTAATACACACCAAATAAATGAGACTGTTTTAGCACAAACGGTCTTTTTTGTAACGAGAGAATATAATTCACAAAGTACCAATATCAAATGCCTATTAGGCCTACTACAAGCAAAAAGCTTTACGATAGGAAATAGTTTCACACTTCATTCATACACTCCAGTTTCTCAAGTATGAGATCGAAAAGTAGTAGTGCGAAATTTTTATACAAACTTGGAATTGTCATATTGTTCCATAACTTGTGTGATGTCCCCGTTTCTTCTCCTTCCTCGTTATAACAAAGTCTTGATATCACTATTTCTGTAACTATTCCTGCCAATGTCAAAGCTTATTCGCAGATTAACACCATTAACTCTGCAAGAATCACCAGTTTAGTTATCCCGCAATTATTCTCCAGTCAGGGGTTGCTACACGTTCGTACAACACGTTTTCCGTGCTTCTTCCAGAATAGAACTTAAAGCGGCTGCTAGCCAGGGACAGTGCAACTGACCTTTACTAGTACAGCAATCTGGCCAAAAATTTTCTGTCAAAATTTCACTTTCTTGGATACACCGAGAAGATAATATGTAATCTTTCTTACCTGTTATTCGTTTGTTTCCACTCTGGTTGCCTGAATTTATGGATTTAGCTAGTAATATCAATGCTCATCATTTGCAAATGCAATCAACCACGCAATCAGACAGTGGTTGGCATTCATCTGGCCAGCCTTACTCCGCTCAGCTCGTATAGCCCCTTTTGTCTGTATGAAAGTTTGTTTCTACATGTGACAAGGGTTCCCCTGACAGAGACATCTTGTACACTATGCACGCATTTACAAATCAACTTATGATTCATTCAGAAATCAACTTGGAAAGTGTTAAAAAACTGACAGAGATGCGTTTCAAAGTCATATGAATAATTGATAGACTAATGTGGGCCAGATGCTAGTCGCTTCGCGAAACAAGGTTTTCCCCCTCAAGAGTATGAATTTGCCCCCCACCCCCTTCCTAGATCTGGGCCTGCTGCACATGCAAGAATGTGGCAGCTTGGGCGCTCCAGTAAAATTTTTCCCGGTAGCATCTAGCTGCTTGCTGCGACAGCTTACACAGCCAACAGCCACATTTCTGTAGCCAGAAGCGGGAGAAGGTACTACTCAACTGCGCATGCACATGATCCTGCTCGTATCTGCTAAAACGAATCTAATGTAAACAGTTGCAACGTCACGCTCATCAGAGGCAATTTATTGTTACAGAACATTGCATAGCTTTCCTAACGCCTTTGACACATTCTGCTGTTGGCAAACGCTTGTATGAGCAATGTGTTTTGTTGCTGTATATGGCACATTTCCTTTGAAATTTAAGTTTTATTTTCATTTTTTCTCTCGTTTGTGTTTTATTGCTGCAGTAGCGGGATACAGTAATATCCTTTGTTAGAGTATCGGTTCTTACCAGTCAAAATTACAAAAATTTAACTTAAAACAAAAAAAATGAAAAATTCCCGAAATTCTAAAAAATTCCCTGGTTTTTCCCGGTTTTCTCCTGGATGAAAAAATTCCTGGGTTTTTCCTGAATCTCCCGGTTGTCCCGGGTTGTATACACCCTGTATTAAGAAAACAGCAATAACTGGTGCATTTGATCCTTGTGAACTGGAGCAATCTAGTGCAAGCAAAAAATGTTTTAACTGTCTGGATTACAACCAGCTGATCAAAGAGATGAAGGGAATGTTGAATACATTCAAGTGTCAAGAAAAATACTTCTTACTTTCACAGATCTGGTATTTTAAAAAGATGTAGAGAGAACTTTATGTTTCAGAAAGAATGGCATAAGCAGTCAAGAAGCTAAAGCTGGAAAAAGGGATACTTGCACATCCCAGAGAGCAAGTGGAGAAAGCAGCTTATACAAAGTTAGGTGAAAGATTATACATTTATTTTTATTTACAACGGACAATGTACGTCGACCCAGCCTTTTTAACCTTTCCTAGTCTATCCCCATCTCCTCCCTGATGAAGGAACTATAAATCACTAGAACTAGTATTGCAAATTTACTTTCATACATATGTACATAACAATGAAAAGTCCAGGGTAGAATAACAACAGTATGGCAAGGAAAGACTGCAACTCACCACACAGAGGTGTTAACTGAGTTGCAGACAGGTACAACAAAAAGAATAATAAACATATTTGAGCATGTGTCATTTGGAAGGCAACAATAAAACATATGAAAGCATAGAATGAAAAGGACAAACACTAAGTAATGTAATTTCTCCTGAAGGGTAGTATTGATCAGTAATTCTGTACTTGCCCCTGAGCAATTGGAAAGTAATGTTTGATGCTTATCAAAAAAGAAATGGACCTGATTATGTAAGTCACAAGATCCAAATTGATGTGCGAGATAGGAGTAGCAGGGTCACATTCAAAGAAGGTGTGGGGGGGGGGGGGGGTGTCAAACTATTGCACCTTAAGTGAAGTGACACCAACATGAAAACAGGTTTGCTGACAGAAATAAATGCATGTCCTTCAGTGGTAGTGAAAAGTCACATGTCAAAATGGTCAGATACATGGGCAAAGATGGGCAAGATTTGGTACAATTGATGTGTTTGTTACTTGAAGAGGATAGATAGTGACATAGTGAATCCATATGCATAAAAGTTGTAATTCACTAATTCTGTGACAGCCACACAGACAATACACTGACAAATGATCTGTGCCTTTACTATTTTCTCAAAATATGGGTAAAATAGTTGTGACAACATTTTTCAGCCTGTCTGAGTAAAGATTATGATATGGGTGTTGTGTTATGTTCTTCATTACATTATTTTTCTGTTCTGCACACAATATTGTCTAATGAAGGTAAACAGCAGGTTTATGGAAAGGGTAAATTATTAATCACCTTACAGAGGATGAGGTGGTCACACACACAGGCACAGTTCAAGTCTCCTTAACATTATTTGGATAGTGCACGCACGCCACAGGGCCTTTTCTGGCCAGAGACAGTGGTTGGTGTGTGTGTGTGTGTGTGTGTGTGTGTGTGTGTGTGTGGAGAAAATATGATGCTGGCATGATGTTGACCGTCCAGTAGTGTACAAATATTAAGTGGTTAAGTTTCTTGATGCCAGGGCATTCTACTCAGCGGCTTTGAACCGGTAAACGAGTAAATGTTGTTAACAAGTTGTACCGTATCTCCTGCCGCTGCCAAGCTCTAATGGCGCGGTGGCTGATGGGCGTAACTAGGTTTGTTCAAATGAAGATATAGTGACTAATCACAACCATTTCCAAACTGACTCTACTGCACAGATGCAGATTCGTGATTGTTGTGATCATTGTGACACCTTTGTCAAACCATATTTAGCCTGTTTCGGAGTATAGCCATGTGGAGTGCTAGTTGACACCAGCATTCAGTTTGCATTGCTCAAACGTTTTTAGTGTAAGCACAGCGCAGGTTACGTATTGTATACATGCTGAGCAAAACGTGTTTCGAGAATTTATTCTCATTGTCAAGTGCAGTATTTACTTATGTATATTTTGTGATGTTATACAAACAAACAATGTGGGTGATAGTTTGAGAATGCGTGCATACTTCCCAGACAGTTACCAGTTCCAGTTACATCAGCAGTTTTTATTATATAATAAACCTTCATCAGATAGTGAAGAAGTTCCTGACCAGTCTTTTGATGCCTGTTACGTACATGTATTATACATAAAGTGCAAGGGGGTATTCTATATGTAACTTTTACAGCGTACGACGTTATTTCCCACATTTTACATTTTCCCGTAGTCTACACCATTTTTTTTAAGTCCCTTGAAAAGTGTAAAAGTGGGGATTCACTGTAATTTGTTTATAGCCATTTGCTCTGATAACTTTGTTATGATGATGATTAATTAAATGTTGGACAAAATCACATGATACACCACATCAATTCTATTATGGGTTGATCTTCCTTCATAAGCTTTTACTGGTGAGGCTGTACAAAGTGGTACTGGTAAACAGCAATAAGTGTTTTCTGCACTGCAGACACTCACTTAACTAAGTAACACTGGGTGGTGCAATATGGCAGTATCGCAGAATGTAACCAATATGCACAGCAAAGCCAACTCATCCCTTGAGCACAGGATGCTCTGACTAGTCACCACACATACATACAAGTAGAACACAGTAGCCCAGGTTTATAATTCATATTCATTTTAAATTTATATAACAAGAATGGAAAAAACTTCATACAAACAAATTTTGTTGACCTATTTATTTCTGCAAAGTTATCAAGTGACACAATATGTAATCAATTTCTACCTTGTAAAATTACCTTCATGCATCAAAGGGCTATCTTCAGTAGTTATTTACTTTTAAATTAAAGAATAATGCAAATTAGAAAAGTATACAATCTTTGTTTAATTTTCAGACAACTGAGAACTCATTTCAGACAAATGTGAACTCACTTTTGGGTGTGTACACACACACACACACACACACACAGAGGCAGGCAAAGAGAGAATTACACATATAAAATATATTTAAAAATATGTACTTTTGAACCAATTTCTTTTCAGTCATCTTACAATTTTAAAGTGCACTGTTTCAGCAGTAAACATGATTAAGCTGATCTATTTCTGAAGATTACACCAGGTGTACCGGTATTAAATGAGCATTAAGATACAAATGTGTCGATAGGGAACATTTGTTGTGAACGAGCCTTAATTTTTTTTTGTTTGGTTGGTATGACATCTGTCAAAGATATTTAGCATACATCAAGTCATGGAACAAACAACCTTATATGTTTTCATCGTGTTAACAATGTCAAATTTTGTACCAGAGAGTGATGATTTGTGGAAAGCATTAATATTTTGTTTTCGTTTGAAAAATAGTGCTGCAGAGTCGCATTGAATGCTTGTCGAGGCATATGGTAATCATGCTCTATCAGAAGCAACATGCAAAAGATGGTTTCAACAGTTCAGAAATAATGATTTTGGTGTAAGAAATGAAGAACGTAGAAGACCACCAAAAAAGTCCGAAGACGCCGAATTGCAAGCAGTATTGGACGAAGATGATACTTTGAGTCAGAAGCAAATGGCAGCAATGCCAAATGTTGCACAACAAACAATTTCTGACCATTTGAAAGCTATGGGAAAGATCCAAAAGTGTGGAAAATGGGTGCCACATGAATTGAATGAAAGGCAGATGGAAAACCGAAAAACTATTTGTCAAATTTTGCTTCAAAGACATGAAATAAAATCAATTTTGCATCGATTTGTTACTGTCGATGAATACTGGATTTATTTTAAGAATCCTAAACGAGAAAAATCATAGGTTAATCCAGGACAACCATCAACATTGACGCAAAACCAGATCGATACGGTAAGAACACAATGCTCTGTGTTTGGTAGGATCAGAAAGGTGTGGTATATCATGAGCTTCTAAAACCCGGTGAAACTGTGAATACTAATCGCTACAGACAACAAATGATCAATTTGAACTATGCACTGATCGAAAAAAAAAAAAAGACCACAATGGGCCAGAAGACATGGCAAAGTAATTTTTTTTGCACGACAATGCACCTGCACACAAAGCAAAACTGGTTCAGGATACAACCAAAACACTTGGCTGGGAGCTGCTACCCCACCCGCCGTATTCACCAGACTTGGCCCCTTCCGACTACCATTTGTTTTCATCAATGGGACACACACTGGTTGAGGAACACTTTGATTCCTACAAAGAAGTCGAAAATTGGGTGTCTGATTGGTTTGCTTCAGAAGACAAACATTTCTTTTGGCGTGGTGTCCACAAATTGCCAGAAAGCTGGTCAAAATGTATAGAAAGCAATGGTCAGTACTTTGAATAAAATGTTTTTACTTTTCAATTCAAAATTAGTGTTTCATTCTCTCTCTCTCTCTCTCTCTCTCACACACACACACACACACACACACACACACACACAACGCTCATTTCATACCAGTACACCTGGTATAGTATTTAGAAAGTGTTCAATGAAATCCCCTTAGATTTTTCGATCGATAAAAGTTCCAAAACTTTTTCTTTCAATTTGTACAATCCAGTGCCTGTAAATCTTAATTCTAGCCATGTTCACAGCAAGTAGTAATTACCTTCCACCAAAAATGTACTCACATTTGTTTCCTGATATACTCCTTCAAGGTGATGTCATCCAAATGCATGTAACTGTTGTTTCCATAATAAAATGTACCCATATATGGTGTCATAAAACCAGATGCATCACCATTCATGCCATAATTGTTAACCTAGAACATATAAGCATTATTTATTAGTAGAAGATTCAGTGATGCCCATCAAAATTTCACAGAAATCAGCTGAACACTAGCGGTTCTTTTACGAGTTGATATAGCACAAAACAAGCTCTGAGCGACATTAGTTATGTCAGAAAAATATAAGACACACTAGACTCTTGCTAATCTGACCATTCCTTGCACATATGGACCAGCGGAAGTATCAGATTAATAAGCATCTGAAATTTACCGTAAACATACAGGGATTATACGGGATGTTCAAAAAGTCTCTCCGCAGTGCCGTATGATTATTAGCAGCATGTGCCGTACGATTATTAGCCGCGTGTGCTGTATGGTTGTTCGCTTGCCTAGGTTACTTCCCTTCAAGTGTACTCTCCCAACATTCCACTGTTTCGTTTATCTCAGCCAGCGTCAGTAGTATCGTTGGTGTGTGTCGATACGTGTTGATGTGAACATTTAAGTTAGTTCCTTTGTTCATCTGTTTAGTTTTTGTCAGTGTTAAAATGCTAACTATTTAAGAACGTGTATTTTTAGTCGAACAACTGTTCAAAGCCAGCGGTAAATACACAGTTTCAGTTTGTCAAACATTTAATTCAGTTTTCCCGGAGACAACACTCCCCACATCGCGATACTGTGTGAGATTTGGTTAACAAATTTCGAAGTAAGGGTCCAGTGACAGACGCACCGAGAAGTGATTGTCCTAGCGTTTTTTCTCAGAGTAAACTACTTGACATTTTCGATAGAATGCCCATGAGTCCAAACAAGTCAGTAAGAAAACTTGCCCAGGAAGTTGATGTTAGTGTCAGAACAGCCCACACAGCTGTAAGGAAAAAACTAAAAATTTTCCCATACAAAGTGACAGTCGTCCAAGAACTGAAAGATACTGATCATGACAAGAGACTGCATTATTGTCAATGGTTCAAAAATTTCGTTCAACAAAAAGGAAGGGATATTCTTAATGAAATGTTTTTCACTGATGAGGTGTGGTTTCATTTATCCGGGTACATGAACTCGCAAAATTTTCGTATGTGGAGTGCTGCAAATCCATTGCGTATTCATGAGGAACCACTTCATTCCGTGAAAATAGGAGTTTGGATTGCAATTTCTAGACATCGGATTGTGGATCCCATATTTTTCAACGAAACAATGACACACAACGATACCATAGTGATATTCTGTACCCATTTAAAGGAGAACTTGTGCTAAGTGAAATACTGAACAGTTATTTTCAACGAGATGGTGCAACCGCACATACAGCTCACATTTCAATGTCACTGCTTGCTGATGTTTTTGGTGATTGCATAATTTCACAGGGACTTTGGCCTCGACGATCGCCTGACCTAACACCGCTTGACTTATTCTTCTGGGGTGCAGTGAAAGCAACTGTCTATAAAAACCGTCCAAAAATCCATCGATGAAGTGAAAACTGCAATATTCACTTTCACTGCTTCTGTTACAGAATAAATGTTACAGCTTGTGTTTGTAAACATGATTAGATGAATTGAATTGTGTATTCAACAACAGGGGGGACACTTTCAACATTTAATGTGAAAATTTGTAAGTAAAAATGAATATTCAATAAATTGATAATTTTTATTTCACTGAGTTTCATTTCAGTATATTCACTGCGGTATACGGCACACGCGGCTAACAATCATACGGCACTGCGGAGAGACTTTTTGAACACCCCGTACTTTATTAACTCAACAGACATATACACTTTCACAGAAAACTTGGTCCTTGAATGGGTACATATATACAGCAGTATCACTCACTATGAAACATGCCCACATTTTTAGCTATCACAATGATAGGTGAAGGCAGTACGCTTTAATAGTCAATTGATTTAGTAGCATTACACTGGTACAGCAGGTTTCTGATTGTTGCATAATGTACTCCAGGAAGATGTCTACAGCTTTAGCATGAGGAGTGAGAGAGATTTCTTCAAGTTCTCTCACATACTCTTCCTCATCACTTTTCATAACTTTCCTGTGCACTTTTGATTATCTCTCTATCTACTCAAGTCTTGTCATAAGTAACTGCTCTGCGAAGAACCTCAGTTCAACGTAACTCTAATTTTGAGTTTCTGTTTGAGGTCTGGCGTAACTTGTTTCCTTTTAGAAGCCTCTATTTCGAAATAAGACAGCATTGTTTAGCAATGTAATTACCTAACAACATAACTGAACATGAAAATTCACTACTGTATGCATCACTGTTGCTTGATCAGTTAGAGGCTGGATGTGTGCCGGGTTACTGACAGTGTACTGTGTTTCTTTTGTATGCACAGTGTACGTCATAATTACTATTCAGATAGATATAAAGTAAATAACAAATAAATCATGAAAAACAAATCTTTATGGGGAAACATCAGCCAAAATCAAAGACAGAAATAATATTAGAAAAGAGAATATTAAACACACACATCACAATAAAACCGTCAACAAGAGTAAGGAAGTTTTTTTGTAAAATCAAATAATGGAAATTCCAGGATGGAATGTAACAATACCAGAGAAGGATAGTTGCTACTCACCATACAGCGGAGATGCTGAGTTGCGATAGGCACAACAAAAAGATTCACACAATTATAGCTTTCGGCAATTAAGGCCTTTGTCAGCAGTACACACACACACACACACACACACACACACACACACACAACTTGCACATACATCTGCAGTCTTAGAGCTGAAACTACACTGCGAGCAGCTGCACCAGTGCATGATGGGAGTGGTGACTGGGTGGGGGTAAGGAGGCTGCAGCGGGGACGGGGAGGGATAGTATGGTGGGAGGGGCAGACAGTGAAGTGTTGCAGTTTAGACAGAGGACAGGAGAGAAGATGCGGAGGGGGGAGGGGGTGAGTAACGGAATGGAGAGAAATAAAAAGACTGGGTGTGACAGTGAAATGACGGCTGTGTAGTGCTGGAATGGGAACAGGGAGGGGGCTGGATGGGTGAAGACAGTGACTAACGAAGGTTGAGGCCAGCAGGGTTATGGGAACGTAGGATGTATTGCAGGGAAAGTTACCACCTGCGCAATTCAGAAAAGCTGGTGTTGGTGGGAAGGATCCATATGGTACAGGCTGTGAAGCTGTCATTGAGATGAAAGATATCACATTTGGCAGCGTGTTCAGACACAGGGTGGTCCACTTGTTTTTTGATCACAGTTTGTCGGTGGCCATTCACGCGGACAGACAGCTTGTTGGTTATCATGCCTACATAGAATGTAGCACAGTGGTTGCAGGTTAGCTTGTAAATCACATGACTGGTTTCACAGGGGGTGGTGGTTGTTGGGATGTTTAAGGGGGACTAAACAGCTAAGGTCATCAGTCCCCCATTCCAAAAACAGGCGAGACGAAAATGTGCGGAGCAGGTAAAACCCTAAGGGGAAGGAGACTCCCCCCCAGGCACTGAAAGAACACAAATGCGGCAACGAACACTACAGACAAGAAGAGTACAGATGAACACGACAGAAAGAAACAGAAGAAAAGAAGATGGCCAATACTGGTTGACTGACCACGAGAACAAAAAAAGGGAAAGAGTCAAGCATCCGACTACGCACTAAAATCTGCAACCAAATAGGAGACACCCGAGGACAAGAGACACAGAAAGGGAAAGGTGCAGGACCTCCCTAAATGGAACCATAAAAAGGACTATCACGGATAAAATTTAAAACGCCGTCAGCCATGGAGGCATCATTGCATAAAACCAAAGGCAAAGTGCCCGGGAGATTAAAAGACTGCCGGAGGGTGCGCAGTTGGGGACACTCCAACAAAATGTGGGCGACCGTCAGCCGGGACCCACACCGACACAGGGGGGGGGGGGGGGGGGGGGGGGGGGGGGGGGGGGGGGGGGGGGATCCTCCTGATGCAAAAGATGGCCGTGCGTCAGGTAGGTATGGCCGATGCGAAGCCGACACAGGACGACAGAGTCCCTGCGAGAAGCCCGCAGGGAGGACCGCCACACATCGGTCGTCTCCTTAACAGCCCGCAGTTTATCCGGGGATGTCAGGCCACGCCACTCATCAGTCCACATCCCAAGCACCTTACGGCGCAACACCAACTGCTGATCACGAACCGGGAGGCCGATCTCCAAAGCTGGGGTGTCGATCGCCCCTTTGGCCAGCCTCTCGACATGTTCCTTCCCCGGGATGCCAACGTGACCTGGCGTCCAAACAAAGACCACTGAACGACCAGAGCGGGTAATGGCGGAAACAGACTCCTGAATAGAGGATACCAGAGGAGAAGAGGTATAGCAGCGGTCGATGGCCTGGAGGCTGCTCAGGGAGTCACTGCAGATGACGATGGACGTACCTGAGCAGGAACGCATATGCTCAAGAGCGCGCAATATGGCCACCAGCGCTGTTCAACATGGGCAGCGTGAGCAAAAGCGTAGGCAGTGCGACAATCAACCAGGGAACCATCAGTGTAGACAGTCTCTCAGCCCGAAAATGAGGCGAGGAGCGCAAGAAAACGGCGACGGAGGGCCACAGGCGGAACCGAGTCCTTGGGTCCCTGTGCCAAGTCCAGACGGATGGACGGCCGGAGCAAACACCAGGGAGGCGTAGGTGCACAGACCCGGAAGGGAGGCAGAGGAGGGAATGACCCCAGTTCCGACAGCAGGGACTGGACGCGGGCAGCTATGGAAAGCCCAGACCGAGTTCGACGTTCGGGCAGATGGAGGATCTTGGCAGGGAAAAGCAGGCGATGATTGGGATGGCCCGGTGAGCAATGCACGTAGACAGCATAGTCGGCGAGCAGTCGATGGCGGCGAATCCACAGCGGGGGAACCCCGGCCTCCACCAGTAGACTATCCACAGGGCTCGTACGGAAAGCGCCAGTTGCAAGCCGAACCCTACAGTGGTGTATGGGGTCCAACAATGTCAACACAGGGTGATGCAGACCCATAGGCCAGGCTCCCATAATCAAGCCTGGACTGCACAAGGGCTCTGTACAATCGCAACAGCGTGCAGCGATCTGCACCCCAAGACGTGTGGCTCAGGCAGCGGAGGGCGTTGAGATGCCGCCAGCACTTTCGCTTCAGCTGAGTAATATGAGGAACCCATGTGAGCCGGGCATCAAAGATGAGTCCTAAGAAGCGGATAGTGTCCACCACTTCAAGGAGGTGGCCGTCGAGGTAAAGTTCAGGATGAGGGTGGACCGTCCGACGCCTGCAGAAGTGCATAACTCGAGTCTTGGCTGCAGAGAACTGAAAACCATGAGTCAGAGCCCATGATGCTGCCTTGCGAACGGCGACTTGCAGCCTGCGTTCGGCGACGCCTGTAGTTGTGGAGGTAAATGAGATGCAGAAGTCGTCGGCATACAAAGAAGGAGACACCGACGACCCCATGGCTGCAGCCAGACCATTAATGGCCACTAGAAATAAGGAGATGCTCAACACCGAGCCCTGTGGGACCCCATTTTCCTGTGTATAAGATGAACTAGAGGCGGCACCGACTTGCACCCGGAAAGAGCGGCGCAATAAAAAGGTTTGAAGAAAAGCCGGGAGCTGACCACGAAGACCCCCCCCCCTCATGCAACGTAGCAAGGATGTGATGCCTCCATGTGGTGTCATACGCCTTCCGCAGATCAAACAATACAGCAACGAGATGCTGACGTCAGGCAAAGGCCATACGGATAGCAGATTCCAGCCGCACCCAATTGTCTGCAGCAGACCGGCCCCGACGGAAGCCACCCTGGGATGGAGCAAGGAGACCACGCGACTCAAGGACCCAACACAAACGCCGCCCCACCATACGTTCGAGTAATTTGCACAAAATGTTGGTGAGGGTAATGGGACGATAGCTGTCTACCGCCAGTGGGTCCGCACTGGGCTTCAAGATGGGGACAATAACACCCTCTCGCCATTGCGAAGGGAGCACGCCCTTGCTCCAAATGCGGTTAAAGATGGTGAGGATGTGTCTCTGGCAGTCCCTGGAGAGATGCTTCAGCATCTGCGCGTGAATGCAGTCTGGTCCTGGTGCTGTATCAGGGCAATCGGCGAGGGCAGCGAGGAATTCCCTCTCGCTGAAAAAGGAGCATTGTATTTTTCAGAACGATGCGTGTGGAATGATAACGGCGTCTGCTCAGCTCGCTCCTTTAGAGAGCGAAAGGCAGGAGGGGTGTGTGTGTGTGCAGTCGCAGAGCTCCTAACAAAGTGTGCGGCAAGGTGTTCAGCAATGGCGGCAGCGTCCGTGCAGACAGCGCCGTCCAGGGAGATCCCAGGGACACCCATAGGGGTCTGGTATCCATAAATCCGCCAGATCCGGGACCACACGAGCGAGGGGGAGACACGGGAGCCCAAGGATGAGACATACCTCTCCCAGCACTCCTGCTTACGCCGTGCAATAAGACGACGGGCCAAGGCACGGAGCCTCTTAAAGGCGATGAGGGTCTCCAGAGACGGGTGCCGCCTATGACGCTGGAGAGCCCACCTACGATCGCGAATAGCCTCAGCAATCTCCAGCGACCACCAGGGTACAGCCTTCCTCCGAGGGAGTCCAGAAGAGCGGGGGATGGCAGCCTCGGCCGCAGAAATGATTGACGTAGTTATGACATGGACCACCTTGTCAATGTCACCCTGTGGGGGAGACTCAATGGTTGGAGCGGAAGTAAAAGCCGGCCAGTCAGCCCTGTTGAGAGCCCAGCGGGGCAGGCGCCCACAAGAATGACACTGGGGCAGTGACAAATAGATGGGAAAATGGTCACTACCACACAGGTCAGGATGCACTCTCCAGTGGAGGGATGGGACAAGTCCGGGGGTGCAAAGAGAGAGATCTATGGCCGAGAACGAGCCATGGGCCACACTGAAATGCGTGCGAGCACCGGTGTTGAAGAGGCTAAGGTCGAGCTGAGCCAACACATGCTCCACGGCACGACCGCTGTCATCGGAGACAGTCCCACCCCATAGAGGGTTGTGGGCATTGAAATCGACCAGAAGCAGCAATGGTGGCGGGAGTTGTGCCAGCAGCACTGCCAAGACATGACGGGGGAGCTCCCCATCCGGATGAATGTAAACAGAGCTAACAGTAATAGCCGGCGAGAGCTCAACCCTGACAGTGACTGCCTCTAAAGGCGTCAGAAGGGGTACTGGTGAGCTACAGACAGAGTGGTGAACAAAGAGGCAAACTCCACCTGACGCTCGTTGACAGGCAGCGCGGTTCTTATAGTAGCCCCGATAACCGCGAAGGACGGGGGTCCGCATTGCTGGAAACCAAGTTTCCTGCAAAGCAATGCAGAGAACAGGGGAAACACTCAGAAGCATCCGGAGCTCAGGCAGGTGGCGGAAATAACCGCCGCAATTCCACTGGAGAATGGAAGCTCCGAACGAGGGCTCTCCCCAAGGGCGCCGCCCAGCCAAAGGAACGGATACCTGGTCAATATCCCGTTGCCCGGAGTCCCCGTGTGCCAGACAAGATGGGCACATACTCCTTGGCATGCGTGGGGAGGAAACAGCTCTGGCATATGTACTGCGATCCCTGCGTGGTAAGGGGGCTACCACCAAGAGGGTACATGCCGACCCCACAACAACGGACTGGCTACCGTGCTGGATATTAGGTGTTGAAAGGGTCCACAGTTGTCAGGGGCGCTAAGAAGGGGATTGCGCACAAGACGAGAAGGTGGCAACCCAGAAGACGTTGGGTGTAAATCCCGCCACACGACAATAGGTAGCATGCAAGATGGTGGTGCATGATGGACCAATAGAAAAACACCACGTAAGGCGTCCTCCCCTAAATGGCACGCACTAACGGACATTTGGAAAAATGGAGGTCAAACCCAAGAGGGGACCATCACATTAAAGCCGAAATGTTTGAGACTCCGTTTAGTCGCCTCTTACGACAGGCAGGAATACCGTGGGCCTAGGCCTATTCTTACCCCCGAACCCACAGGGGGTGGTTCACAGGTAGCCCTGTCTTTGATGGGATAGGTGATGTTAGTGACCGGACTGGAGAAGGTGGTAGTAGGAGGATGTATGGGACAGGTCATGCATCTAGGTCTGTTGCAGGGGTATGAGCCGTGAGGTAAGGGATTGGGAGCAGGGGTTGTGTAAGGATGGACGAGTATATAGTGTAGGTTCGGTGGGTGGCGGAATACCAAGGTAGGAGAGGTGGGAAGGATAGCGGACAGGACATTTCTCATTTCAGGGCATGTCGAGAGGTAATTGAAACCCTGGCAGGGAATGTAATTCAGTTGCTCCTGTCCCAGATGGTACTGAGTTACGAGGGGAATGCTCCTCTGTGGCCGGACTGTGGGACTTTGGGAGGTGGTGGGAGACTGGAAAGATAAGGAAAGGGAGATTTGTTTTTGTACAAGGATGGGAGGATAATTACGGTCAGTGAAAGCTTCAGCGAGACCCTTGGTATATTTTGAGAGGGACTTTTTCCCCCATTGTGCATCCATTTCATCCTTCATCCTTTACCTACATTTCACACGTATTTGGGTGTATTTTTGCATAATTTTTTTGGAAGTATTTCTACTTTCTTATGTAATTTTTCGCACCACCATGGATCTTTGCTCCTTCCATCTGCGTCAGTACAGACAAGTTTCCTTGTCCCTAGCCAGATCCCAGTCCCACATACTGTTCCTGCGTTTTTGCTTGGCTCATGAAATCCCCCATAATGGCATTACCATCTAATTACCCATCTCTGGTTGCCACCACTCCTTCCACAATGACCTTCACCCGTTCAGATTCCGTCAATCCTTATCCCTCACCAACGTAGTCCTGCAAAACCATATTAACCAAGCCCAATCCTCCTTGCAGTACCTTCCCTCCATCTGCAAAATTCTCCTGCTATGTAATCCCAAATTCCTGGAACCCATAACACATACTGAAACTCTTGCCCTGCAGGAACTTGAGCAACATGCACAACACCACCTCAAGAAGCTCTCCATCCTACGCACTTCCTACTCCCGCCTCGGAGTACCACTGTCCACCACTTCTACAACAACCTCCAAACCTCCCCCACTCCCCCTCATAGCTGACAAACCCTGTCTTACAGACCTACTACACTAGCCCCATCCTCCAAAACTCCCTCCCTCCCACCACCACCACCACCACCACCACCCAACCCAGAACCTAAACAGACCCGCAACACAGTTATGAACCTTTCCTCCAGAAGCCTTAGTTCCTCAGAAATATCAATCCTTTCCGAAGGTCTCACCTTTTGCCCCACTCCCAAATTTAACCATGCACGACCAGTTAAAGACCTCCTGTCTTCCTCCCGGTCCCTACAGTGGAAACACTTTTTCGCCACCAACCCGACCAATCAGATTCAACCTATGACCAATATTGAACCCTGCCTAACTCAGTTCACTCCTCTACCTAACTGTGATCCACCCACACTGCCTCCAACCCCCCCCCCCCCCCTCCCCATCAAATTTCCAGAATTTCTTGAACTTGAACCTTGCCTCAGCATCATTCCCCAAATCCCTCAACATGCAAACTAACCTTACATCTGCAGAAAGAACGACACTCCTCCATCTAAAAACTGATCCTGCCTGCTGAGAAAGGCTCCATCACCGTTGTTATGAACCGCAAGGATTATGTGGCAGAAGGACTCCGTCAGCTGTCAGATACTTCCACCTACAAACCATGCCACAATGATCCCATTCCAGTAATCCAGCAGGATCTCCAGTCACTACTCAAATCCTTAGGGCCCATCCCAGAACCTCTACCGCACTCCCACCTTCTACACACCTTTCTCAAGTCCAAAAACCCAACCACCCAGGATGCCCCATAGCGGCCAGTTACTGTGCCCCCCACTGAGAGAATCTCTGCTCTCGTAGATCAACACCTTCAACCTACTAACCGGAACCTATGCTCCTATATAAAAGATACTAACCATTTTCTCGACCCTCTCTCCAGAGTTCCTGTTCCTTTACCACACGGTGCCCTGCTCGTCACTGTTGATGCCACTTCCCTGTACAGTAACATTCCTAATGCCCATGGCCTTACTGCTATCGAACACTACCTTTCCAGATGCCCTATGGATTCCAAATCAACAACCTCCTTCCTAGTCTCCATGACTAACTACATCCACATCCTCACCCACAATTACTTCTCCTTTTAAGGCATTACCTACAAACAAATCCGCGGTACAGCTATGGGCACCCGCACGGCACCATCCTACACTAACCTATTCATGGGCCATCTAGAGGAATTCTTCCTAAAAACCCAGAATCCTAAGCCCCTCGCCTAGTTCAGATTCATTGATGGCATATTTGCTATCTGGATTGAAGGTGAGGACACCTTATTCACATTACTCCAGAACCTCAACAACTTCTCTCCCATTTGCTTCAACCCAACAAGCCACCTTCCTAGATGTTGACCTTCACCTCAGAGATGGCTACATCAGCACCTCCGTCCATATCAAACCTGTTAACAACCAGCAATACCTCCACTTTGACAGCTGCCACCTATTCCATACCAAGAGGTCCCTTCCGTACAGCCTAGCCACCTCGTGGTCGCCGCATCTGCAGTGACGAGCAGTCCCTTTCAAATTATACCAAGTGTCTCACTGAAGCCTCCACTGACCGTAATTATCCTCCCATCATTGTACAAAAACAAATCTCCCGTGCCTTATATTTCCAGTCTCCCACCACCTCCCAACGCCCCACAAGTCCGGCCACAGAGGAGCATTCCCCTCTTAACTCAGTACCATCCGGGACTGGAGCAACTGAATTACATTCTCTGCCAGGTTTCGATTACCTCTCGTCGTGCCCTGAAATGAGGAATGTCCTGCCCACTATCCTTCCCAACCCTCCTACCGTGGTATTCCGCCACCCACTGAACCTACGCTATATACTTGTCCATCCTTACACAACCCCTGCTCCCAATCCCTTACCTCACGGCTCATACCCCTGTAACAGACCTAGATGCAAGACCTGTCCCATACATCCTCCTACCACTACCTATTCCAGTCCAGTCACTAACATCACCTATCCCATCAAAGGCAGGGCTACCTGTGAAACCAGTCATGTGATTTACAAGCTAAGCTGCAACCACTGTGCTGCATTCTATGTAGGCATGATAACCAACAAGCTGTCTGTCCGCATCAACGGCCACCGACAAACTGTGGCCAAAAAACAAGTGGACAACTGTTGCTAAACACGCTGCCAAACAAGATATCCCTCATCTCAATGACTGCTTCACAGCCTGTACCATATGGATCCTTCCCACCAACACCAGGTTTTCTGAACTGTGCAGGTGGGAACTTTCCCTGCAATACAACCTACGTTCCCGTAACCCTTCTGGCCTCAACCTTCGTTAGTCACTGTCCTCACCCATCCAGCCCCCTCCCTGTTCCCATTCCAGCACTACACAGCCGTCATTTCACTGTCACAACCCAGTCTTTTTATTTCTCTCCATTCCGTTACTCACCCCCTCCCCCCTCTGCATCTTCTCTCCTGCCTTCTGTCTAAACTGCAACACTTCATTGTCTGCCACTCCCACCATACTATCCCTCCCCGTCCTCGCCGCAGCCTCCTCCTTACCCCCACCCAGTCACTACTCCCATCATGCACTGGTGCAGCTGCTCGCAGTGTAGTTTTCAGCTTTGAGGCTGCAGATGTGTGTGCAAGTTGCGTTTGTGTGTGTGTGTGTGTGTGTGTGTGTGTGTGTGTGTGTGTGTGTGTGTGTACTGCTGACAAAGGCCTTTATGGCCGAAAGCTATAATTTTGTGAATCTTTTTGTTGTGCCTATTGAAACTCAGCATCTCCGCTTTTTTGTGAAGTGCATATGTTTGTTTTTCCTTTGTCACAACTTACATTTATTGTTTTTTAATGAGTAATAATTTTTATTCATGACAAGTGGATCCCACTTCCAACAAACTCCTTAAATATAGAAACATCTTGGGGAAACTGAAGTTAAAAAATTTTCTTTGTTTAAGGGGGGGAACACCACTCGTGCGCGCGCACGCACGCACGCACAAACACAAAACATGGAGCTACCATTTCAACATATTTTTTGAGTGTTCCTCCTTTACTTGAATGTTAACATAACAGCTTAGCTACACACTGCAGTGACATCTGCCCAAAATTATTTAACATTTTACAGCAACACTGGAACAACCACAACTTTTTACCAATTTTCTTTAATTATCCAGAATGGCTTTACTAAAAAGGCTTACGTTAACAGAAGTTCAATACCTTATATCCAAGCATTGGAAAATACTAGATGGAATAACAAGAATATGAAAGGGTGGATGCTCCGCAAAACATGCAGGAGGCACTAAGAGGCAGACAGGCACAATGAAAGAGACTGCTTTATAAAATTCAGCAATAAGACTATCTCCATTAGGCATATACCCCCCACCCCCCAACACACATATTCATATATGCACAACTCACACGGCCACTGTTGTCTACAGACAACCAGGTTTGACTGCAACTGTGTCTGAGGTAAGCAAAGCAGAAATCTTTATGGGGGTAGAAAGGGATGTAAAGCAGGGAGAGATGCAGGAGACCATGCCAGTGCTGTCCAAGCAAGCATGTAGAAACATGGAGGGGAAGAGAGAATAGTGGGCCTCTAGGTTCACCATCGGGAGGGGTCTGCTTGGTGGGAGAGAGGAGGGAGGGGGGGAGGGGGAAGAAGGGAACAGAGCCAAGTGCAAAAGGAAAAAGCACTAACTAGATGATTTGGTAGGATTGAAAGCGTGGGCAGTACTGGAATGAGAGCAGGGAAGGGATAGGTGGAGAACAGACTAGAGTGCACACCATCTAACTTGACGGGTGGCCGGAGGCTTCTGTACAGCCAGAGTAGTGGTGGGGGAAGCCTTCGGTAGCAATGTAGCAATGTGCATTAGCTGCACTCCATTCAGCAGTTGGCTGCTGACTGGCACCCATTAATGTTACATACACGTACAAAACACTTGACAAGTGCAACGATTTATACATTTGTGAGGAAAGGTGTGTTATCAAACTGTGTGCCTTTAAAATACAGGGCTTTATAAAAACACAGGGGAAAAAAAAAAAAATACACGGTAATACCTCCATCCACATCAAACCAAGAATAGGCCTATCTCCATTTCAACAGCATCCACCCATTCCACACCAGCAAGTCCCTCAGATAAAAATTAGCCAATTGTGACTGTTGCATCACTATTGACAAGCAGTTCCTCTCCAAGTGCGCCAAAGGTCACACCAAAGTCTTCATAGACCTAACTTAATGCCCCCCCCCCCTCCCCGTACACTTTGTCCAGTAACAGATCTCCCATGCCTCATCCTCCCAGTCACCTACTACCCCCACATACCCACTGTCAGCCAAACAAACACCAGTCTCGTGACAAAGAGACACGCACAAGTGGAGCAACTGAATCACATTCTCTCCAGAGTTTCAACTACTTCTTGTCATGCTCTGAAATTAGGAATATAATGCTCACTCCTACCATAGTGGCATTCAGCCACCTATCCATCCTAAACAATATCACTGTCCAGCCATAGTCCACCTGTGCTCACAACCCCTTGCCCGATGGCTCATATCACCACCACAGACCCAGATGCAAGACCTGTTCCACACATCCTCCCTCTGCAACATACACTGGGCCTGGGGCCTGTCACATGCATCTCCCATCCCATCAAAAGACAGGACCACCTGTGTAAGCAGCTATGTGAGCTGAAAACTTAGCCACAGTAACTGTTTCATGTTCTACTTTCATATGACCACTAACTAGCTGTGAAAGTTCAAATAAAACTATTTATCTGTGTCAGTCACCTTTTATTTTCTTCCACAACGTGTTTTGAGAGTTTACACTCTCATCTTCAGATGGAAAACAGCAACATCTTGTTTCATGTGTACCAGCTGCATGCAGCTAGTAGATTGTTTTGGTTTCATTTTGCTACAAAAAATTAACAGGCACTTGCTATCATCATATGGCACTAAGATTGTGCATTTGAAATGGCGATTGAGTTACTTACAATCTGTTCCAGTGTACAGCACCTTACAGTTTGTCATAAATGAACATTTATGACTTGATTCTTTACGCAGAAACAAAAAATACTGATATAAACACACCAAAGGTTGTAGCATTGTAAAATATGGTACTTTATCTCAGAGATCATTCATGTCTAATTTACATTGTGGATCAGAGACACACAAATAGCAATTATGAAATTCTTCCTTTTTTACAACATTAAAAAAAATAAAATAAAAAAAATAAAAATAGATAAAGTAAGTGTGCAGACTTAGAACGAAAATACTGTTTCTCTACAGTGCTTTTTAACTTACTCCCTAGATAGAAGGCAGAAAGAGTAATAATGCATCATATACCCACAAAGCTTTTAAAGCAGCTCATTGCCACTGTAACAGCTTTTTCATTTCATGTGTTCTGTCCACGTTTTCTGCCGTGAATGAAAATTTCCATCTCTTCATAAAGGCTTTAGTTTATGGTGTTTGTTCATTTTGTGAAATGTCATTAAGATTGTCCTCTATGTTATCAAAGGAATATCCTGTGTCCTGAATGTGTGTAACTATAGCAGATTTATGGGATGTGATGTATCTAAATGCATTAATGTGTTCTTTGAGTCTTTCTTGAGTCGTTCTTTGAGTCTAGTTCAAAAGCTCCGTCCTGTCTGACCTACATTTTTTGTGTTGGGCATTAATTGCATTTTATCTTGTAAAAAAACCCTACACTGTGATATCAAAAGTATCCGGATACCCCCAAAATCATACGTTTCTCATATCAGGTGCATTAGTCATTAGACATAATGAGAGAGCAGACTAGGGCGCTCCATGGAACTCACGGACTTCGAACGTGGTCAGGTGATTGGGTGTCATAATGTCTGTATGTGAGATTTCCACATTCCTAAACATCCCTAGGTCCACTGTTTCTGATGTAACAGTGAATGGAAATGTGAAGGGACACATACAGTACAAAACTGTACAGCCGATCTCGTCAGTTGACTGACAGAGACTGCCGACAGTTAAAGATGGTTGTAATGTGTAATAGGCAGACATCATTCCAGACCATCACACAGGAATTCCAAACTGTATCAGGATCCACTGCAAGTACTATGACAGTTAGGTGGGAGGTGAGGAAACTTGGATTTTACGGTCGAGCAGCTGCTCACAAGCCACAAATCACGCCAGTAAATGCCAAACGACACCACCTCGCTTGGTGTAAGGAGAGCAAATGTTGGACAATTGAAAAGTGGAAAAACGTTGCGTGCATTGATGAATCACGGTACACAGTGTGACGATCCAGTGGCAGGGTGTGGGTATGACGAATTCTCGGTGAACGTCATCTGCCAGCGTGTGTAACGCCAACAATAATATTTGAAGGCAGTAGTATTGTTATAGTGTGGTCGTGTTTATCATTGAGGGGGCTTGATAGCGCATGGCCCGTGGTGGAGTGGTTACACAACAAATCCCTGTAATAGACTGGCCTGCATAGATTCCTGACCCAAGTCCTGTAGAACACCTCTGGGATGTTTTGGAGCGTCCTTGTTGTCGTGCGTGGCACTATCACAGAACAGACCTACATTGACGTTTTAACACCCTCTTACTTCCCACTCTTGAAGAGCAATTTCAGAATGGCAATTGCATCTTTCAACACGATTGAGCACCTGTTGATAGCGCATGGCCCGTGGTGGAGTGGTTACACAACAAATCCCTGTAATAGACTGGCCTGCATAGAGTCCTGACCCGAGTCCTGTAGAACACCTCTGGGATGTTTCGGAGCGTCCACATTGTGCCAGGCCTCACTGACCAACATCGATACATCTCCTTAGTGCAGCCCTCCATGAAGAATGGGCTGCCATTCCCCAAGGAACCTTCCAGCACATTACTGAATGTATGCCTGCAAGAGTGGAAGCTGTCGTCAAGGCTAAGTGTGGGCCAACACCATATTGAATTCCAGCATTACCAATGGAGGGCGCCACGTACTTTGAAGTCATTTTCAGCCAGGTGTCCGGATACTTTTGATCACACAGTATAAGTTGGAGAATTCATCTTTACTGGTTTTTGTATTGTGTGGCAGTCTATATTACCTAATTTATTGAATTTACTGTTTGTGCAATGAGCTCCTTTAGGAGCTTGGCACGTATACTAAATGATGCACTGTATCTGTTTCTACCTCCTACTTCCTGAACCCATCTTACTGTCATATATTTTGCAATGTAATACCTTTAACAAGATGATGTAAAGAAAGAAATAATTTCATAAATGCCGTATGTATCTCTGATCCACAATGTGTACTAGCTATCAAAATCGTGGGAGGCAAAGTACCATACCTTTGTTTCGCAACAACCTTTGATATGTTAACATTCACGGTTCGCATTTCAGTGTGGAAAATCAAGTCAAAAATGTTCACCTATGATGAACTGCACGGTTCTGTTTATTGGAACAGATTGTAATTCCCTCGCCATTTCAAACAAATAAACTTAGTGCCATATAACAATAACAAGTGTCTGTTATACAGGGTGATTCAAAAAGAATACCACAACTTTAAAAATGTGTATTTAATGAAAGAAACATAACATAACCTTCTGTTATACATCATTACAAAGAGTATTTAAAAAGGCTTTTTTTCACTCAAAAATAAGTTTAGAGAGATGTTCAATATGGGCCCCTCCAGACACTCGAGCAATATCAACCCGATACTCCAACTCGTTCCACACTCTCTGTAGCATATCAGGCGTAACAGTTTGGATAGCTGCTGTTATTTCTCGTTTCAAATCATCGATGGTGGCTGGGAGAGGTGGCCCAAACACCATATCCTTAACATACCCCCACAAGAAAAAATCGCAGGGGGTAAGATCAGGGCTTCTTGGAGGCCAGTGATGAAGTGCTCTGTCACGGGCTGCCTGGCGGCCGATCCATCGGCTCGGGTAGTTGACGTTCAGGTAGTTACGGACAGATAAGTGCCAATGTGGTGGCGCTCCATCCTGCTGAAATATGAATTGTTGTGCTTCTTGTTCGAGCTGAGGGAACAGCCAATTCTCTAACATCTCCAGATACTGTAGTCCAGTTACAGTAGCACCTTCGAAAAAAAAGGGACCAAAAACTTTATTGGCTGAAATGGCACGGAAAACGTTCACCTTAGGCGAGTCACGTTCATACTGAGTTGTTTCCCGCGGATTCTCAGTGCCCCATATACAGACATTGTGACGGTTGACTTTCCCGTTAGTGTGGAAAGTTGCTTCATCACTAAACACAATCTTTGAAACGAAAGATTCATCTGTTTCCATTTGAGCAAGGATAAAATCACAGAAATCGATTCTTTTAATCTTATTAGCTGCAGACAGTGCTTGAACCAATTTCAGACGATAAGGTTTCATAACTAACCTTTTTCGTAGGACTCTCCATTCAGTTGATTGTGGAATTTGCAGCTCTCTGCTAGCTCTGCTAGTCTATTTTCCTGGGCTGCGAACAAATGCTTGCTGGATGCGTGCTACATTTTCATCACTCGTTCTCGGCCGTCCAGAACTTTTCCCTTTGCACAAACACCCATTCTCTGTAAACTGTTTATACCAACGTTTAATACACCACCTATCAGGAGGTTTAACACCATACTTCGTTCGAAATGCACGCTGAACAACTGTCATCGATTCACTTCTGCCGTACTCAATAACACAAGAAGATTTCTGTTGAGCGGTCTTCGCCATCTTAGCATCAACTGACGTTGACGCCTAGTCAACAGTGCCTCAAGCAAACAAATGTACAACTAAATGAAACTTTATAGCTCCCTTAATTCGCCGACAGATAGTGCTTAGCTCTGCCTTTTGTCGTTGCAGAGTTTTAAATTCCTAAAGTTGTGGTATTCTTTTTGAATCACCCTGTACTTCTTGTAGCAAAATGAAACCAAAACAAAGAACTATCAGAGTATAAACTATTGAAATTAGTCGTGGGAAAAAATAAAAAGTGACCGACACAGATAAATTGTTTTATTTGAACTTTGACTGTCAAAACAGTCCAATTTTCTAAAAAAAAAAAAAAGTCCAACATGGACAACATACGGTAATGTCAAGCTGGCTACTGTGTGAACAGCTACTGCCAGACTGTGGCCAAGAGAGAGCAGGATCACCAAGCTGTTCAGCATGACACCTAACACAATGCGCTAGGCTTCATCTACTGTTTCACAGCCTGCGAAATATGAATTCTTTCTGTCCTCCACTGCGTATTTCCTTCCCCTGATTCCAATCCAGCCCCCCCCCCCCCCCTCTCCAGCTCACCTGAAGGCCTTTACACCTTTTCTACCTCCCCCCCCCCCCCTTCCAACCTTTTTCCAAAAGCACAGCCTCCTGATGATGCACCTAGAAGCCCACTATCCCCGAAGTCCCTGTATAGTCCCATGTACAGCACATTCATGTTTCCCCACCCCTGACCTGCATCTCTTCCCACCCTACACCTGTTCAGAACCCCCACTACTCACCCCAACAGAGATAACAGTTTTTCTCAGACACAGTTTGGCCTTAACATTCAGAGACAACAGTGGCTATATGCGTGTGACTTGTGTTTGTGTGTCTTTTCTTGTTCAGGACTGATGAGGACTTACTCTGATAGTGGAATTTTATCTAGCAGTCTTTTTCATTGTACCTGTGTGCCACTCACCACCACCTTTATGTGGTGAGTAGCAATTTATCCTTTCCATCTTATTATGACATATTATATTCAGAAGAAATATCGAATATAATTGATGAAAGGAGAAAATATAAAACTGCAGTAAATGAAGTAGGCCAAAAGGAATACAAACGTCTCAAAAATGAGATTGACAGGAATTGCAAAATGGCTAAGCAGGGATGGCTAGAGGACAAATGTAAGGATGTAGAGACGAATATCACTAGGGGGTAAGATAGATACTGCCTACAGGAAAATTAATGAGACCTTTGGAGAAGAGAGAACCACTTGTATGAATATCAAGAGCTCAGATGGACACCCAGTTCTAAGCGAAGAAGGGAAAGCAGAAGGGTGGAAGGAGTGTATAGAGGGTCTGCACAAGGGTGATGTACTTGAGGACAGTATTATGGAAATGGAAGCGGATGTAGATGAAGATGAAATGGGAGATATGATACTGTGTGAAGAGTCTGACAGAGCACTGACCTGAGTCGAAACAAGGCCCCGGGAATAGATATCATCCCATTATAACTACTGACAGCCTTGGGAGAGCGAGCCCTGACAAAACTCTACCATCTAGTGAGCAAGATGTATGAGACAGGCGAAAGACCCTCAGACATCAAGAAGAATATAATAATTCCAATCCCAAAGAAAGCAGGTGTTGACAGATGTGAAATTACCAATCTATCAGTTTAATAAGTCACAGCTGCAAAATACTAACGCAAATTCTTTACAGACGAATGGAAAAATTGGTAGAAGCCGACCTCGGGGGAGATCAGTTTGGATTCCGTAGAAATGTTGGAACACGTGCGGCAATACTGACCTTACGACTTATCTTAGAAGAAAGATTAAGGAAAGGCAAACCTACATTTCTAGTATTTGTAGACTTAGAGAAAGCTTTGGACAATGCTGATTAGAATACTCTCTTTCAAATTCTGATGGTGGCAGGGGTAAAATACAGGGAGCGAAAGGCTATTTACAATTTGTACAGAAACCAGATGGCAATTACAAGAGTCGAGGGGCATGAAAGGGAAGCAGTGGCCGGGAAGGGAGTGAGACAGGGTTGTAGCCTCTCCCTGATGTTATTCAATCGGTATATTGAGCAAGCAGTAAAGGAAACAAAAGAAAAGTTCGGAGTAGGTATTAAAATCCATGGAGAAGAAATAAAAACTTTGGGGTTCGCTGATGACATTGTAATTCTGTCAGACAGAGCAAAGGACTTGGAAGAGCAGTTGAACGGAATGGACAGTGTCTTGAAAGGAGGAGACAAGATGAACATCAACAAAAGCAAAACGAGGGTAATGGAATGTAGTCGAATTAAGTCGGGTGATGCTGAGGGAATTAGATTAGGAAATGAGACACTTAAAGTAATAAAGGAGTTTTGCTATTTGGGGAACAAAATAACTGATGATGGTCGAAGTAGAGAGGATATAAAATGTAGACTGGCAATGGCAAGGAAAGCCTTTCAGAAAAAGAGAAATTTGTTAACATCGAGTATAGATTTAAGTGTCAGGAAGTCGTTTCTGAAAGTATTAGTATGGAGTGTAGCCATGTATGGAAGTGAAACATGGACGATAAATAGTTTGGACAAGAAGAGAATAGAAGCTTTCGAAATGTGGTGCTACAGAAGAATGCTGAAGATTAGATGGGAAGATCACATAACTAATGAGGAGGTATTGAGTAGAATTGGGAAGAAGAGGAGTTTGTGGCACAACTTGACAAGAAGAAGGGACCGGTTGGTACGACATGTTGTGAGGCATCAAGGGATCACAAATTTAGCATTGGAGGGCAGCGTGGAGGGTAAAAATCATAAAGGGAGACCAAGAGATGAATACACTAAGAAGATTGAGAAGGCTGTAGGCTGCAGTAGCTACTGGGAGATGAAGAAGCTTGCACAGGATAGAGTAGCGTGGAAAGCTGCATCAAACCAATCTCAGGACTGAAGACAACAACAACAACAACAACAACAACAACAACATATTCAGTTAGAGATACATCAGTGACAGTCTTTCAAGATACCAAAATATCTGTTGTTCCATATCCACTAATAGAACTGCACATATTCAAAACTTGCAGTATACTGTAACATTATGATATTGCAACTGTTAATTCATGGGTGTGGTACTAGCTTCTTATGAGGAGAAAGTAGCTTACTTCAACAAAAGAACTCAGTATGTTACAATTTTTTAGAATAGGCAGAGCACACAAATGTGTTGACCTAAATAACACAAAATGTAAATACCATATACATCACACAATTATAAAAACTCAATGGTCTATCCTGATGAATACCCTTTACATTGAATTCAAATTCATCCAATTTCTAGATAATGCTCCTAACAAATGACTAGTGACTCTCGCCATGCTGAAACTTGGGTCACTTATTTCTCATTGTTGATCAACGACGAAAGAATTCTGTGAAGAAAATTTTATCCACTGACATCACTTATAAAATAATGAAATGTCACATTTTTGCATGGTTTCTGACATTAAAAATTCTTACTGTAGGCGATTCACCTCTCTCAACATGGCTTCCATTGCTTCTGCTATGCAAGTGCTGATTTACCGATTGCAAATGATCAAAAGGTAACTACATATAGATGTAAGTTAAATAGAACATAGCCAAAACGAACACCGGTTTAAAGCTTGCCGATGTCCAACACCATACACAGGATCATATTACCAAAGAAGACTGAGGTAAATGTGTAAAGTTCAGGAAGGAGATGCGAGATAAAGATCATTATGCTAAGAAATATGTTAGGAATATTGCAGTGGAATGAATTTTAATATGGCTGAGTGAAAACACTGAGGTGAACTCTCATCAGAATCAGAACAAATTTAGCCATGTATAGAATCTGAAACAAAATTCAGCATTTAACTGCTGTTAATTCATCATGCTTATAATGTTTCTACCAGAGTGCATACATAGTTTTTTATTTATCATCTGTAGAATTACACCCATTTTTATGTTTATCTTTTAAGTGCCTCTAACATACTACAGTTTCCTGAACATCTTTGTATACTGTACATCGGTGTTTTTGGTGATGTGTGCAGTTATGACACATCTGTAACAACTGTAAATTCAATCTTTTCCAGAAGCAGGGTACTTCTCAGGCTTATAAAGGCAAGCTGTCAGAAGAAGTATTGTGATGCCAATACACAATGGGCACTAAAAGCCTGTTAAATAAAGGCAAAACAATTTCACCCCTCTTACAGTATTTTATTTATTTTTTCTCTCTCAAAACTTTTATGTTTTCATGATACAATATATATTGTGTGTACATGTTAGTATTTCTGTTTTATACAAAGGATGAGTTGAAAAAATGATCCTTTTAAAATTTTTTGTAACATATTTTTTACTTTTGTTTTGTAATAACAGGCAAAAGTCTTCTTTTTGAGTGATTCAATCATATTATATGACTAAAAATATGAGAATTTTTAGAATTTTTAATAGTATTTGAAATGAACACTAACTGGCAATTCTGTAACTTGATGAGATGACCTTGACTTTCCTAGTTTTGAGGCAACGAGTGTAACAGGTTATGCTAAGGAGAACGTTTTGTTACCTGGGAATACTCTGTTGGAAAATCTGGGTAGTCAATCTCTTGTGACTGGGACCGACGGAAGCCACCTGCTCCTCTGCCAATTCCTCTTATATTTCCACGTAGTCCACGGCCCCGGTACCTTGGTGCTGCTCCTCTACCACCTCTGTAATGTGGCTGATATCCTCTCTCAGATGCATCGAAATGATGCCAGTGATTTTCATTATCATGATGGCCGAAATTCTCTGATCCTGCCAGACATAAATCATAAATGTAACAATATCTGAAATCTTGCCACTCACTTTATTACAAAAATTATAATTACTATCATGCTGCAAAGAAATCTGTACTCGCCTACAAATTACGATAACAAGCAGAATCTGTTGCATAATGTTGAAAAACAATACTAAATACAGTTGATTCAGTTCAAGGTCAAGTGCATGAACAATGAATATGTCAACTGATCTTTATAGAGTTTTCATGAGATGCCATGGAAAAAATTACATATTTCTGTTCCAAGTAGACAGAGACGATATTTCCAGGCAGAGTACAAACAGTTCAGTTAGTTGATCAAAAATTTATTTACCCTGTTTCCTAGATATCAAAAGTTCTTGCAAACATTATGAAACAGTGAAACAATGTAGATTGAGAGTCAATACTAGTACTCATTACGCTGCCACTGTGATAGTTCATTTTTAATTTTGTCATTGGCATCTTATTTACGGAACCAAGCTCATTCGTATATGGTACATCAAAATCGTCTGTACTATAGCAATCTGCTACAGAAAACATTTAAACAAACATTAAAAAATATATACTTATGATTTCTTTCTGATGGAAGTCTGATAAATACGATTCCTTCAATTGTATAATGACTGGAGTAATAATTACGTCATTCCTTCACTGTGGAAATTCTCAACACAGAGTATAAATAACCATTGTCATCCATATGGTTCTTACTGCACGATAAAGGCTGCATCTGTGTATTCCCACACACTATGATCTTCAGCTACATGCACATATCCACACTTCTCCCGCATATTTTTTAATGTCATCTCACAAATTTCATTAGGTCACCATCTTTAATCTCTTGAAATCCAGTAAAGCACTTCCTTCATCCACATACAAAACTGTTTGCTTGTCTACATGTTCTGTCCAGCTCTGTTTCAATTCAATAACAGCAATAATTATTTTCTCTACTTCACTATACTCCACGATCTGTTTGTTTCCCTGTCTTTCCCACAGTGCATCTAACTAGTGCTTGCTGAGCAGCCTTCAGATTTTAAATAACTCAAAACTGATAACGAACACCAATTGCAAACTTTTTCAAACTTAGTTACTTTAAAAATCCAAGAGCACTACAAGCCAACCCCAATCTTCCTGTTTATTAATTTGTGTGTCAATCCACTCATCTTAAACCAGCCCAAATATAAAAACCTTGTAAACAGGTTCTACAATTTCACTATTAACTTTTAAAATCTCCTTTTTATCATGTGCAATATACATTATTTTAGTCTTCTTACAGTCAATTTTCAGGTCTACTATCGATGTTCCTCTACTGAGCCCTTCTAATTTTTGTTGCCTGTCATTTGCACTACATGAAAATCTTATGTCAGCAGCACAAATAATGTTCTCATATGTTCTATTAAGACTTATACATTCTTCATTTACCCAAATTAAGGATCTGAAAAAGGCACGCATATTACTTTTGATTCTGCAGCTTGTTCTTGTTTCACTCCTATTTTGAATTTTTCACTACCTTGACAAAATGTAATGGAAGCCATAGCAGTGACACATCTTCTTCAGTATGTATCACTGCCCCCCCCCCCCCCCCCGTTCTTTCTTTCAATGGTTGCTTGAACAGATTTTGATGACACTGTCAAAAAAACACAAAATGCTATGGATTCTAGAGAAAATGGTCAGTCATAAAAATGAATTTGAAAATTGTCCGCTACCAAACCCAGCATTTGTTTTATTAACTGACGGTAATCTGATATTTCTTTTATAAAGTTAATGATAATTTCAATGACTATCTTTTACACGGTGGAGGAAATAACAGGTTTATAGTTGTGTTTCTTGTTTGTCTCTTCTGTTTTGTGAAATAAGACAAAAAGAGCATTTTCTCAGTTTCGGGGAAATCCTCTCCTCCGCAGACAACATATATAATTTTGCAGTACCCTTTTGTATTAATTTTCCATTACCTCTAACCATTTCTATTGAAACATTATGATCTTCTTAGTGCCTAATTTTTCTTCATGTGTCAAGTGGTTGTGTGTGTGTGTGTGTGTGTGTGTGTGTGTGTGTGTGTGACTGCAATGATATGCAATACTGTTATTTACTGTGTCATCTGCAAGCTTATAGGGTTAAATGTGGTGTTAACACAACACACATTTGTTTGTTTTCTTCAAATTCTCATTGTTTTCATTTGTGTTTTTGGCAAATTTTTCATTACTTACATCTTCTCAGACTCCTGCAAAATATTTCTTCCAAATGTTCTCCTTTTATTATTTACTTGATACTCTCTCCTCATTAATATCTGCTTTCCACATCTGAGATGTGTGTCTTTTGCTTTCTTTACAACTGCAACAAGTTTGGATAAGTGTCTGTTTTAAATAACTGCCTCACATTTTGTCTATGTCTGTGTAACTTCCATTTTTTACAATGCTGACCATGTTGCTTCATTTAATCTGGTATACCTCCACATATTCCATAGTATCGTAATCTGTATCTCTGGATTCTTCTTGGCGAATGTTTCTTTCTCGAGTAATTGTACTCTCCATCTCATGAATCTATGATAATTTGTAATTCAACAGTGGTTTAAGAATAACATTCACATGCCCACTGATTCTTTGTGGAGTACATCCCAGACAGTCCCTACTCTTAAGAGGCAAGTTTCAAATAACAGTGCATCTACCTTTTCTTGGGCTGATTATAGGCAAATAGTGAGAACAACCCTTATTCCATATTTTCATGTGGTTCTGCAGTTTTAGCAAACCAGTTAATTGAAAGAAGGCATTGGGTTTCTGATTAATTTATTAGAATTAATATTCAACCATTTTTCAACTCTTATGACACTGTCTAGAGACAAAATGTCAAATACACACATACCTGTACCCACTTCTCATTTCATGTACAGAGTGTTTCCTCGTATCTTTTTCATGGAAACCAACCCACGAAAAAAACAAAAACTATTATAATCAGCTACTGTCATTCAAGCATGAGTTAATAAGGATGTACTTAATGTGAAATCAATATCCTTCAATGCTACACTTTATAAACTACTTCCCAATAATTTGTCTGGAAGCACTTTACGTGACAAAATGTTTAAGCTGAACAGGAGGGTTATAATCGAAATACTGGAAATTGCAGAAAGAAAAACACTGACGAAAATTTCAAGACCGGTTAAAGAGTAAACACAGTAAAGAAGACATAATAATAGCAAACTTCATACATACATTGAAAAAATTTCACATGCAATTAGGAAATGAGGTATAGTTTCTATGGCCGCAGTCAAAGGAAATCCCAACAGTCTGACAAAAAGACCGTTGTCTTATTTTGGTAAATTAAAAATGGATAACACATGATGCAAAGAAACTGGAAGGGACATCGAGGAACTTTGAATTACTCCATAATACACTGGCGAATGACTGCCAAACAAGAAATTGCAAGATTCCAAAGTTTGAAGATTTCCATGAAAAACACAGATCTGTAGTCACCCGGAGAGAAACAAAGAAATATGGAAGAATGGAGAAACAATTGAAATAAACTTAGTCCATAGTGGCTCATACTTAAAGGAACAAATAGCTATTGATGCTTGTTCATGAAACAACAACTTAAAGGGTAACATTATAAAAACTTTGGAATAGTTGTTGCTAAAATTCAGTTCTATAGGTTGGCTCCACTGAAAAAGTACCAGTGGACATTATACTGCTGCACTAATCTTCTACGGGTATGTTTATAGGTTTGTGTATTGACAGTTGCTACAAAATCAATATTATAATTAGTTAAAATAAGAACAGTAATTAATTATTAATAATTAGTATTTCTCTCAGAATGCTTACACATGACATCAATTAAATAAGGTTTCAAGGAAAGTATGAAACAATAATAACCATCATCTTTTATCGTGTACATTTGGCCAGGTAACACACCGCATCTCCATCATCGGTTTTAAGGTAGGGGCGACTGTTTAAATTGGCCATCAGATCTACAATTTACGACCTTTTCTGGGATCATTTGTTGGGAAAATGGTTGATATGTTTTACACTTTTTTCTTGGTACTGGTGTACATACTCCAATAACGGTTTCACGTTGTAGCAAATCTCTTCATTTCTCTTTCTGTCCAAATTTGTGTATCCTGCTGTCTGGCATGTTAACATTCTTAGCTCTTACATCTGTCTTCAATAAAAACATTAGCTTAAATCCAAGATATTTAAATTCTTTAATTTTTCTAAGACGATTGTTATTTATACAGATTTTGCTCGGCATGGGGTTCTCTCTCACTTTTTTTAATTTATTTATCAGCTGATACTGCCACTTAGTATTTATTAGAAATATTTTTAACCTTACTGATAGGATTTGAAGTGTGTTGCAACTTTTATTACTGGTGATAAATGTCTTTTACTTATTAGTTATTAACTGACCGACCCTAGCCAGAGCATTGAGTTTTAGTTTTTAGAGGAGATTTACGCTATGTTGCCAGACCAAGTGTAGTCTCTAATGACATAAAGAGGCTGTGAAAAATTTTCAATACGAATATTAAGTTTCCACAGTAGACAAAGTGGTTTTTGCAGGGTGTATCATTTTCTCCAGACTGCGGAGGCAAGGGTATTTTAATTCTTTCCCATTCATTTTGTTCGTGGACTTTTCATATCAACTTCATATTCTGTAGTATCAATCTTTACATAATGCCCAATAACCTATTAATAAATAACAAGTAACACTACCCCCACTCCCGTCCCTGTCCCAAATTATTCCCAATTCAAACTCTGAAGAGGGGTTACTGACTACAACACATAATTACACTGAAATAATATCACACTGAGAACAATACTCAGGTATCAAATAACACTTACCGAGACTGTACTAACACCTGTACATACAATCATAATCTTGTCTCTTATCACATGTGTAAACAAACACATGTCCCTTCAAGCACCAATATGTTACATATATGCAAGTACACGTATTACTCCAAGTATTGTGCTTTGGTTTTTGACACTATATATAGTGTGCATCAAAGCTGGGACCATTTCTAACTGGTATTTTCAGCAGGTCGTTATAGCAGCAACACACACAAGAAATCTATATGACATCCCACCTACTCACACACGCATGAAGTGTGTCAACACTTCCATAACACTATAACTGTGTTGCTAAGCAAATTTAACGACATGATCCTAGACAGCATTTCTTGCTTGCAAGCGATGACTTTTTTCACACTAATCATGTTATATGTCAATGTCAGCACAAATTTTAGATGTAGGGATGTAACGCAGTCACATTCTTCACTCAAATGAGGCTTTAGATATAGTTCCACACTACTGTCAACTTACAAGGGAAACTCCCCATCACACCCCCCTCAGATTTAGTTATAAGTTGGCACAGTGGATAGGCCTTGAAAAACTGAACACAGATCAATCGAGAAAACAGGAAGAAATCGTGTGGAACTATGAAAAAAATAGCAAAATATACAAACTGAGTAGTCCATGTGCAAGATAGGCAACATCAAGGATAAGTGAGCTTAGGAGCATCGTGGTCCCGTGGTTAGCGTGAGCAGCTGCGGTTCAAGAGGTCCTTGGTTCAAGTCTACCCTCGAGCGAAAAGTTTATTTTTTTTTTATTTTCAGCAATTATCATCTGTCCGTCCGTCCGTCCAATGCGAGGTAACTGCGCCGTAGCATGAGGATGCTACACCCAAACAAACATTGAAACACACGAGATCAGTCGACAACAGCGCACGGAAGAGGAGTATTCCTGCTAATGAGGCTCCCTGGCTGGCAGTTGACTGTTCGCTACTTTGGACGGGAGTGCATTAAATACGTGAGATGTATTCCGTGGGCAATATGAATCCAGTAAATATAGCTCGCGACTTCAATAACAAGGTCAATGAATATTTTCCGAACTGTAAGTTTGCGGTGCGGCCGCAAAACAGACACTAAACTTATTACAGTGAACAGAGACATCAATGAAAGAAAGGACATATCATAACTTTGCGAAAATAAAGGAAGAAAAATTCTCACATGAGGGAAGATTTGAGCCAAGGACCTCTCGCTCCGCAGTTGCCCACGCTAACCACGGGATCACAGCGCTCCTAAGCTCACTTATCCTTGATGTTGCCTATCTTGCACATGGACTACTCAGTTTGTATATTTTGCTTATTTTTTCATAGTTCCACATAACTTCTTCCTGTTTTCTCGAATGATCTGTGTTCAGTTTTTCAAGGCCTATCCACTGTGCCAACTCATAACTAAATCTGAGGGGGGTGTGATGGGGAGGTTCCCTTGTTAGTATGAAATATGGTAAGATGTGCAATGCTACTTTTGTTGTCAGGTGAAATTTAATGCATTAACTTCCACAACAGAAGCAATTTAATATCAGGTGCCTTCATGAAAAATGTGCGAAAGTGAATTTAAAACTCATAAAAGACGAGTTTCCATGGTCATGTCCACATTGTTTGCGTATTGAGACGGCTGAACTCATAAGTACCGTGAACTCAAAAGAAGAAATTATTAAATTGCTTCAAAGTGACATTGAAGCGCTGAAGACGGAAATTTTAGCATTGAAACAAGAAAATTCTGAACTGGTTATTGAAAGAAAATCCTGCGTGTGTAGAAATCAACCCATTACTGAACAAAGTGGCAAACATCCGCATTTGTGTAATACGGTGAATAATACCACAGAGAACTCTGTCAGTGAAACAAGTGATACGTATAAATGGAAAACAGTTTCCTATAATAAGAAGGACAAACGTAAAAGTGCAACGAACAAAGAAGATGACAAAAATGATTTTCTGTTAATAGGTGATTCTATATTAAAAAATGTTATTGTGCCGGACTGCAAGGTCGATGTTCGACCTGGAATCCGATCGCATCAACTCAACAAACGTTTTAAGAATGTATTGTCCACGAAAAGAAACACAGGCGAAACTGGTAACAAAACTTTAAGTACCGGCGATTACAGAGGTGTCTTAATCCACGTGGGCACAAACTCCATCCGTAGAAACAGTGAGGAAGAAATCGTGAATGAAACACGGAATCTGATTAGATCGGCAAAAACGGTATACCCAACATCCAGGCTGGTAATTAGTGGAATTATTCATCGAAGATCGGTAAGTGATACATCAACAAGATAAATACCGGCATTAGGGAACAGTGCAACAGACTCGGTGCAGTATTCATTGACCCAAATAAATTCTTAAACTACAAGTGTCTGGGAAAAGACGGCCTGCACTTGAATAGATTAGGCTCTGTAAACCTTAGTAAAATGTTCATAGACTTGTGTAAAGTCCTAAGATGCAAGGGAAACTAATTCATTGTGATAGGGGTGACAAAGAAAAAATTCAAACTGAAAATAAAAAGTTTAGGTACCAAACAAAGGATGCACGTAAAATAACTAAAAGCAAAAATGATCTATTGATGCACTGGAATATAAATGGCTTAGGGTCAGAACTACCAAATCGTAAATTCTCAAAATCGACGAACTAAAAATTCTGCTTTCAGAATCCGTAAATATTAAAATAATCTGCCTAAATGAACACTGGTTAACAGAAGATAGTATAAAAGTACTAAATAGTATTAATAATTTTAAGGTAGATGCTAGCTTTTGTAGAATAAGCAAATCTCGTGGAGGCTCCTGCATTCTTGTCAATTCTTCCATAAGTTATACAGTAAGAGATAGTTTTAATTATTTAAATGAAGAGAGCGTGTTTGAAAGTTGCTCTGTAGAACTGAGTGATCTGAATACACTGGTTATAGCAATCTACAGAATTCCTGGATGTGTGGTAACAAAAGTGTTTTTAACCAAATTCGAATGCCTCCTGGAAAAACTCCAGAAAGAAAGTAAAAAAAAAGTTGTTATAGCAGCAGACTTCAACTTAAATGTCTTAGTTGAAAGCAATGATTCCACAAAATTTCGTGACTTAATTCAGAAATCTGGTTTCAAGCTAAATTTTTCTGAAGGCACTAGGGAAAACAGCAGATCAGTGACCTGCATTGATAATATTATTACTAACTACAAATTTGACAGTGGAAATAAGCACAAATACTGCTTAGACTTGGGTATTTCAGATCACTCAGCTCTGTTTATTGAGCTCCCAAAAGCAAATAACCTAAAGCCTCCAGAAGTGTGTATAAAAAGGGATCTCAGTAAAAGTAAAATGGATTTATTCCGCAGTAAATTAAGTATAATAAGCTGGCCTGTAGACTACAATAGTTCAAGCTCGATGAACTATGACAAATTCTTAAATTGTTTCTTAGAGGTATTTAATGAATCATTTCCTCGTAGATATAAGCAAAAGAAAGTTAATGGTAAACTCAAATGGATTACAACAGGAATAAAGATCTCTAGTGCCAGAAAGAGAGAGCTCCACAATGAGTTAAAATCAAACAGAAATCCAGATTTTGTTATTTATGTCAAACAGTATAAAGCTGTATTTAGGAAAGTTGTAGCGGCAGCTAAAAAAATGGCAAATAATAAATTCATACGAGAACACAGAAATAAGACAAAAGCAGTGTGGTCAGTTGTTCAGTCTGAACTAGGAGCCAAAGTAAAAATTCATGAGATTTTGAAAATTAGACATGAAAATGAAATTATAGTAAACCCTGTTCAGATGTCAAGTTGTTTCAATGAATTCTTCCTAAACGTAGTAAGATCGGATGTGGATATGACATTCTATCAGGGCATCACAAATTTGGAAAACAGCCAGAACACATCTTTTAAACAATTTGAAAAAATAACCCAAAGGGATGTGGAAAAGGAAATATTGTCTCTAAAAAACAGAACCTCACATGGGTGGGATGAAATAACAACATCTGTAATCAAGTATGTGTACGATATTATTTCCCAACCACTGTCAACTATTATAAATCAATCTTATGAACAGGGATGCTTTCCAGAGGTATTGAAATATGGTGAGATCAAACCTCTATTCAAGAAAGGATCGACAGAAGATATGGGGAATTACCGCCCTATCTCTCTCTTGCCGGTCTTCTCTAAAGTGTTTGAAAAGATTGCAGCAAAACAAATTAATAACTTTCTTACTGTAAATGATATAATTTTTAAAAACCAGTTCGGATTCCAACAGGGTAAAAGCACTGCGAATGCTATAAATGAGTTTATCCAAAAAATATGCTCCACGTTAGATAAAGGTAGAAAGGTCACAGGTATATTCTGTGATCTGACTAAAGCTTTTGATTCAGTGAACCATGCATTACTCCTCCACAAATTACAGATGTATGGAATCAGAGACACTGCTTTAAAATGGTTTAGCTCTTACCTGTCAGGTAGGAAACAAAGAGTAATTTTAACTTCAAATGGAACCAATTATTCATCAGACTGGAAAACAGTTCCCCAAGGAGTCCCACAAGGTTCGATATTGGGTCCCTATCTGTTTCTTTTTTACGTAAATGACCTACCACTTGCTATTGATGTTCATTCAGTCTTATTTGCTGATGATACATCAGTTCTAATTGAAAATGAGGCATCTGAAAATATTCCAGAAAAAGCCAAAAATACTTGAAAAACTTGAATCTTGGTTCTGTCAAAATGGACTAAAACTAAATGTAACTAAAACCAAAATGATGCAATTTGAAGCTAAATCAGTAGAAAGGAGTGAAATAAAGATAACTTGCAATGATCAGGATATAACAGAAGCAAACCACGTGAAGTTCTTAGGCCTAAATCTTGACAAAAATTTAAATTGGAAGGTACACATAGATTACTTAGCAAATAAACTGAACAACTTAGCATTTGCAATGTGTATTTTGTCAGGTGCCACAAACATGGATACCAGAAAGATAGTTTATCACTGCTACTTTGAGTCAGTTATTCGTTATGGCATAATCTTCTGGGGAAATTCAGCAAATGTCACTAGGCTCCTAGTATTACAAAAGAAAGTAATTAGAAACATGTGTGTTGCAAAAAAAACGGGAATCCTGTCGACCACTGTTAAAAAATTTAAAAGTACTATCTATCCCCTCACTTTACATATATGAGATGGTGGTGTTCCTATATAGAAATCAACATACACTAGACAATTTCCGTTTTGACCAGAACTACAGCACTCGCCACAGAGATAACTTCAAACTTCCAACACATCGTTTAAAACTTTATGCCCAAACACCAGAGTATATGGGGTTAAAAATTTTCAATAAAATAAAAGGCAGTAATATATTTAAAATGGAGATTGGTTCACTGAAAAGATTGCTCTTTACTCTACTGGTGGAAAAGTGTTGTTATTCTGTCGATGAATTCATTGAGGACAGCTTCACAATCTGAACACAAGGATTGTAATACATTTATTATTTTATGTACATGTGTAGCTGAAACTTAGAAATGTAAAATATAATGTAAACTTTTGTATTTCTCTTAAAAAAGTGAAAAAAGTTTCTTTTGTAAACCTTGACATGTCTCCTGTACATCAAATCAAATGATTTGAAAATTGTATGTAATGAGATGAATAAACCACATAACACATACCACATAAAAACTTGATACTATCATGGCTGCATAAAAAATACAAATTGTGTAGATTCCATTTCCACTCAACACTTGTAGTGAGTGAAATGTGTGGATGAAAGAGAGTTGTAGGCAAGCTGACAACTCATACAAATTTTACATAGATCCTGTGTAACAACAGTATTCAGAGAAAAAAAATTAAATTGTGTACAACTGGTCGTGACAATACAAAATTTTCGAGACTAACATCACTAAAATGTATGCCCACCTGGAGTGATTATGAAGTTCTATTAATAATGAAAAATAGGTGAAAGTAATTTTCTGAATCTGTGAAAACTGCACACTCACTCACCAAGTAGTCAAATGTATATTCAAAGCCATTTTTAAATAATAAACCGTACCTCTGGGTCCACACGACTTGACTTACAGTCAACTACACCCACCTCAATAAAACACGTCTTGCTCAGGGACATAGATATCAGTACAACTTTTTTTATGTTGGGAAAAGAAAGCAATTTTTTTAAGCTCATCACAGTAAGATTAATGTATTTAATTTTAGCTTAAAAGAGAAGAGGCAGCCCAAAATATTTATATGAATTCTGTAGGACTTAATCAGAATATGCACTAACTTAACTGACATTAAAAGTACAACCAAAAATGTCAAAGTTATGAAAACTGAATAAAGCCATACTCATAGCTAGCCCCAAAACATTTTCGCTGGTAATATTCTTTTATCAAACATATCAAATCGAGAAAAAGTTCTAACTAAAAACCACAGTCCCAAATACCACCAAAGCCTTTAATTTAAATATCAGTATTTGTATTCCCTCTATTAAATCTTTAACTTTGCATTTCATCGTCAACCTACTCACTAAACCCTTTCCTCAACACCTCCAAACAACATTTTTCCATTAGCTTCTAACAGGAAGGCCAGAATAATGAAACCTTGACATTATGAATCATCCACTCATCTCCTTTTAGCTTCATGAAATTTCCACTTTTTGGAACTCTAAGACAATGTGCACAAGCACTGGAAGGAAGACTCCCACTAATTCGCGTTCCCCACTCAACAAAGCACACATATTACTACTCACAAAAGTGATAATTAGGAAAGCATCATAGTATTTATTTTTTATCAGAAGAATAAGGGCAGGAATGAAGGATATACAGTGGGAAGGTAAAGGGAGAGTGAGTGAGAAACACTAAGATAAAAGATTACACAGTACTATGCATTGTTAATATTTTGTTTAGCACATAATCATGCTTCATATTCAACATCAAAATCACACAAATGTGTCATTATTACACATTGAAAGCATCTGTTTGCCCTCCAATTGGTGGATGTTTGATGAAATGGTAAGCGAGGGGGATCAAACAGTTTACTTTATTAATATTTCATTACCCGCGACACTGAAAAATATTGTGTAATACTGGCCAAGGACAAATTAAAATTTACAATACACAAAGAAAGTTAAAGTGTGATAGTTAAAAAATGTATTTTAACAGTTTCATAGTTACCATAATCGGCACTCCGCTCTCTGTAGTAAGCACCTCGAAATTTTGGAGAATGGTCTCGTTTGCCAGGAGCCTTCATGTCGATATCAAGTGGCACCCACTTCTGTTTAGGGTCTGGTTAAAGACAAAAAATGTGGAAAATGTTTCAAAACCCAACCCAAGTTAATTACTTTTATTTGACTTATATAAAAAGAGAGATCAGATCCTTCATAGACAGTTGGGGATTTGTTTCAATAATTTGTCTCATCGACTTCTAACAATCGGCACTTAATATACATACTTTTCCTCAATCCTAAATTGCATCCACTAGCAGTAGTATTAAAATACACTTTTGCTATAACTGAAAAGTGGTATGTCTCATTAAACACAAAACTGGAAATTCTCTTCTCACTAAATGTCATAAAGTACTGAACACAAAGACAGGCATGTTAAGAAAACATCATTAGCCTAGGAGCAGAGTGAGTCTAGGGAAAACTAGTCAAACAAGCAAGTGGCACATTGGAGAAATTTCAGTACTGCTTTATGAGACAATTGTCACTTATAATTTATTTATTTATTTTTACACACACACAGAATTAGTAATACAAGCATAATACAGGAAGAAATGTGTTATTCTCACTTAAGGGCATTACTAAGCATGAAACTGACAATGTTAAAGAGACAAATTGCATGAAAACTTACTTTTTTTTGCAGCTGCTGGTACACTGTTTGATCTCCGGTTTTCTTCTGCTCCAGACATTGAACCATTCAGACTTGAATTCCTCTGCTCAATCTTTTTACCTTCCTGCTTCTTTCGCTCTACTTTTTTGTCATCAGTTGCCAAGCAATTACCATTTTCTACACTGGGTGTATTCTGCTGTTGTGGACTGTTTACTTTTGCGCTGCCAATGTTCTTTATCATTTGGGCTGGACTTGTATGAACTTTCTTCTGTGTCAGAACATATTCAAAATGAAATACAAATAAACGCACATAGCACAGAAATTAAAAACAAATATGTCTTCAATGCAAAATGCTCAGAGACAAAGATTTCAGCACTTTTCCTATGCTGGGAAAAGAAGACAGTAACTGTAGCTCATCACAAACAAATATTACTGTATCACATGATGGACCACACAGTAGGACATTATGTTACAGAAAGTTGTAATCATGAGTTACCATTTTGAAATATGTTTTGACCCACTCTCACTGTTCTATGCTGTAGAAATTTTCAAAACTAGAACATACATTAATCAATTCATAAATCATTATTTACAAAACATGACACCAGAAAATTTAGTATTGATGAAGTCAAAAGTTACCACTGGCATTCATTCAAACATTTCAAACTGACTAAACTAGGAAGATGAAATATTATGTACAATTTTATGTTAAGATTAGCACATCAAATTTTATTGTTTGATTTTATTGTATAGGAATTGACACGGGATAGAAAACTTCAGTCTCTCATATTACATAACTACAATCAGCAGGTGCATGAAACATGTTACCATATACATTAACCATCAACCAAACGTCGACTTATTCTTTAGGCTGTATTCACAAATACTGCTGAATAAGAGCAACGATGACAGCACAACTGGAAAGCAATGCCATAATGATTGATTCATATGGCTTTACGGAAGATTAATCACTTACGAGTAAAAATAATGAACTGCTGAATACACACAAATGAACAGTAGAACACAATTATCTTAGAGAGCAATCCAAAAAATCATTATTGCCTTTCAAAGTAAATTTCCTAAAATGCCAAAAACATTAAGACTACAATATAAATGTACTGTCATTTCAAACAAATCACAATGAGACACAAAACATTGATTTGCAAACAAACAATGGAAATTGTAGCAGCATGACAAGAATATAGGAAGACAAATATGGCATTGTGAGAATGCTATATAGTGAATTGAAAATTTAAATGGCAATCAACCATGTTAAGTTTTAATGACAACCAGCATAGACAATAACCAAATGTACGACTGATAGACAATATGAGGACATGTGAAAATCGGCCAAAGAAAATTATGGCATGGACAGATATTGAACGAAATAAAAAATTAAAATGAATCTTCCTTGTAAATAATAAGTCCTGATCACAGTACTGGGAAACTTCATAATTTTAATTAGTAAACAGTATCATTGGAACCCAAACACATCAAGTAAACACCAGTAGCAACTGCTGAATGTTATGCTTTATTTTGTTGTATTGGGTACTGTTACATTAAGGCAGACTAATTAACAAATTTGTATCTGGTCCATTCTGGACTTTACTTATGAATTTCTTCTCAAAAAGTAACTCCCTTATCCACCGTGTATCCCACTTTTGTACACATTTCATACTGAACACACAAGGTGGCTACAATGCATGTGCACATAGGCCGTTCCTTTGCCGCACTGATCTTTCTGTAGAAGTCTGTGTGTAGGGTGTTGCTTGCTTGCTTTCTCCTCACCACAACATACTTGTTCAGATACAATGTAGTTTCTTATATACCTCCCCTTTCTGCAGCACAAAGTGGCTAGCTATTTATTTTTATAATAATAATAAATAATTTTCCTGGCCCTTTTACAGTCTTATGTAAATGTTGAATATACATAAATACATAGTATAAAAACAAACAATACAAAAGCAAGCACTCAATATCTAGACCGAAACAGTCCTCAGATTCTGGTGTCAACAAATGCAGTTTACCGAGTACAACTGGAAATTTACTTAAACACTTCAATCAAATGCAGTGTGTCTGCACAGTGAGACGTCATATGTCCTTGAATCCCCCATCATATAAACAGGCACCACCATAACTTCCATCCCTTTACAGAAATGATATACAGTTGCCCAGAGTTTCCTGAGGAGACCAAACCCATTTACACAGTTTGTAGGATCAAGTATCGAGGCGAGAATCTGGTGGAGTAACCTTCTGCAAAACCTCTCTCCATTCTTGACACACATCATATATAAGAGGTGCATCTTGCATTGGTCAGGGTAGTTTTCTGGATTAAATGTGCTGGTAGGTACTTTCTGTAGCTGATTATACAGAAATGAGTTCTGATAAGTTGCACACTTTTGGAATACACTTACAGCTGCTTTTTGCCCAATTGATAGTGGTGCAGTATTACATAACATGACAGCCACAGAAGGGGTGCTGATTTAGTAGTGCCGCTAATTATTCTCATTGCCCGATTTAGCCCATTTTAGCCCATCATCAGCTTTGCAGGCATTTGCACAGTTCTCCCAGATTGGAGCACAGTTCTCTATTGTAGAGTAAATCAATGCCAATGTAACAGTAGAAAGAGCATGTGCATTTGCACCCCATTCTGGCCCAGTTACTTTTCTAATATCAAAGCAGATAACATTTTCGAAGTTGTACCTATTGTTACTACCTCAAAATTTGACAATAGGTACAACCTTGAAGATGTGTGACCTGAATATCGAAGGAAATCACTATATACAATGAAGGTGGTAGTGTATTTTGATCAGGTGGAGCATGTAATGTACTTATACTGTAGGCAATAACAAGTATGGCTGCCTATGAACTGTTCATGAAACACAAGCAAGCAAGCAAGTAGATGTGGAACCATGTTGCACATCTGTTGGTAAGTTAGTCAAGATAATGTATCCACCATAAAATGTTCTATGTAAAAATATTTTTCTCACCCTGTTTCCCAAGCACTAGCAGCCAAACAGAGAGTAAAGAATACTGCTGCAGTAAAAAAAAAATCCACTTGAAAAGAAAACTGTAATTGGGACGATGGGAAAAAAAAGCACACACACACACACACACACACACACACACACACACACACACACACACACACACACACACACACACACACACACACACACACACAGAGAGAGAGAGAGAGAGAGAGAGAGAGAGAGAGAGAGAGAGAGAGAGAGAGAGAGAGAGAGAGAGATATGTGGGAGCAACTTGTTTCCTTCTAAAACAATCTTTACACTATTTTGATTTTTCAGGGAAACTAATTTACATGTCATTTGTCATGAATGTGTAGTCTTGATGTGAAATATTGTAAATTATAACAAAAAGGTAGTACTTTAAGCATATATCTAACAACATTATCGCGTAACTTAGAAGACAGTTAGAAAAGCAATACCTTAGAATCAGATGCAATTTTATTGAAGAAAATGGGAATATCTGATTCAATCTGCTTTTTATGGTTGTGCTTGAAAAGAAATCACTTAATCTTCACAGTTAAGTCCATGGTAAAGTTGAGGATAAAAGGAGTAAAAGATGTTACATTGGCAGCAATGAAATTGTACCGATAGGCAGTTGCTGGTATCAGGGACCTTGTAATATCTAATATACCTTCCCCGTTATTGGCAGGAATCAATTGGTTAGTAAAAATCTTTTGGGCAGTGGACTGTGTCTGTCATATTGTAAATGTGGGCTCCTGTTATGAATAACCTCACTCATGTATGTAATGCTATGAACTCAAATCAGTGATAGATTACGTTGCATAATTTAACTCCTGTACATCACTAAATGTTCGCAAGATTTCACAATTCCGCAACATCCTAAAATACAAGGCAAGGAACATTTTCAATAACTCTCCTTTAATGGTTGTTTAGCCTGTGTTATGGAAGTTTTTCAATAAATTATGTGATTGGTGAAGTATCATACTTTCTTAAAAACAAGGTTACAGCTATGGTCAAAGGCAAGTGAACACAGAAAGACGAAACAGAATTCAATCTGAAACTATACAGAAGTCAACTGCAGACCCACTAGGCAAGCAGTAAGGTATCTTGCTCAGAGACATTGATTTCAGCATAACTCTTCCTATGTTGGGAAAAGAAGACAATTGTTTAATCTCATCACAGCATGTAGATACCACTGCCACCTCTATCTTGAGACTTACAAACCATGAATAAAAACTGTAAAGCCCATTTTAATTATTATGTGGGAAATGGTAATTATAGATTGATTAAGCTGACTTCTAATGTACATACTGTTTGGTGTTGTAGTGGTTTTCGATCCAATGACATAACAATGAAATTGTGTCAATAATTTTATGAGATTTTGGCATATGTATTTTAAAACACAATTTCTTTATACCATGAAGAGTTGAGACAATTATTTTAATGATACACAGTGTATGCTCAAAAAGTGACTTTAGCAAGTTTGATTCATACCATCAATAATAAGTAAAATGCCAGTATAGTGTGTTACTAAAATAAAATTTACCTCTGAACGTCCCAATGTTGGCCAGTCATCCACATCAGTGAAACTGCCTTCCTGAAAATTAAGATTGACTTAGTATTGCGCATTTTTCCCCTTTTTAAGAGAAGTATAGGTCAAAAACATGCAAGGAATTTCATAAGGGCAAGAATTACTTTAAAAATAGACAAAATATATTTTATGAAAATTATTCAAAAGTATCACCAATGTGCTTGTTTCCAATTCAAGACACGCGTTACCGTAGGGAGGTGGGGGAGATGCTACCAGCTAAGGGGAAATTTTAATGCAAAAAATGGGTCAGAAACTAAAGGGTAACTTTTCAAATATAATACTGGAAACAAAAGACAATGTACTTTCAAAAAATTTGCTGAGATATACTATTACTTTGCCATTAACACATTTTTCCAGAATAAAATTAACTTGAGAAAGACGAGCGAGACTACATGTGAAATTGACAATATTTTACCAAACAAGGAAACTTTACAGAATGGTAAGATCCTAAACAAACTCAGAATGAAAGGTGATAACAGAACCTTATGATGCAGAGTAAATGTAGAGATTTGAGGTTATGAGCAATGCATAAATCAATTAGAACAAATCCACTGTATTAGAAAACTAAGATACTAAGGACAAAGATACTTATACAACCAACAAACGTTGTTACAGGTACGAAAAGTGCAAAAGAAAAGAAAACTTTTAATGGAATAAGGCAGCTATTAACGAGGAGGTAACAGTTATAAACCAACAATAGGAACGCAAGAGCACGAGAGGGTGTGACAGGACACACAGCTATGATGAAAGAAACGTTTGCTAATAATGAGGGTATGAAGACAAAAATTTACATTGGGTACACACCACATAAGCATCAGAGATGATGGTGTGGAATAGAAACTAACAGGTGGAATAATGCACAACCATTTCAGGACTTCTGGAACACTGCTGTAATGGAATCTGACTGCATGCAGGAGGGGGAGGGGGGCAGGGGGGGGGGGGGAGGAGGAGGAGAATGAGACAGTTGCTCTTAGACACATGAGCAACTTGTTATAAGGTACAAAATAGTCTTAAAAATAGCACCAATTGTGTGGAAAAAGAATTGATTTTAATTAAATAAAGGAGTAAGCTGACTTTAGAAGTGATTGTAACACAAGGAAACATTTGCTAGTTGTGAATGAAATAAGAGAATGAAGCACAGAGTACAAATAATTTTATCTGGTATGCACAGAATTTGAGAAGCTTTCTAATGGAGTACTTTCCTTAACTAACTGAGGTTTTCAAAACTTAAGTTTCCAATGAATCAGGCTGCGTAAGTTTACAATCACTGCATGCTCCTAGTTTTTGACAAAGAGAAAAGTACTTTTAACAGGGGAAATGTTCAAGATTGAACAATGCCCAATGAGACACACATTGTGCCAGATAAAAAAACAAACACGTAGATTAAACATCAGACTTGAGCTGATGACAAAATTGTGGCTATATTGAAAATAAAACAGATTTCGGCAGTACACATACATAGGCAAACGGATGACAGATGAACGAAGCAAAATCTTTGCAAATACGAAGTAATAAGAAAGGACAGAGATGATTACCTACTGGAAGGTGAGTAGATGACATTAGAAAATATGCAGGAGCAGCACGAATGAGTATAGCTAAAGATGACAACAAATGGGAAAATCCACAAGAGTGTTTTATCCATACAGTTAATATCAAAGTAGCAGCAGCAGCTGTAGTCATTGACGTCTAGCTGTTTACAGAACTGATACCATAGCAACAGCCAATGAGAGAACTCGCTTGGTGACACCACCTGTACCATTCATTCACTGTTTTCAAATCTATCTCCTACTGCAGGCAGCGGCTACTGTATCCAGCTGCGGATAACGCTCATGGCTGGTATCATAAATAGTTGTGATCTGTTTCACTGTGTGCTTATTTTCTCTCTGCAGCATGTCTATCTTGCACTACAGAATATCTGAATCTTGCACCTGAAGTGTGCAGAAAAATGTGGTTGCATAAGAGATCTTCGGAAGATGGGCTACAGGAATTGGAAAATACTAGCAAGGAACTGGCATAAATGAAAGAAGAAGAAATGATCTGGTGATCTTTTTGAACGACAGAAAAGAGGCAGTTAATACTCTTGAAAAACACCATGAAACAGTGGCTGAAAGTGGACTGAAAAATTCTTATAAAAGAAACAATTACACGGAAAGGTTTTTCTTGATACTCAGATGGATAACCTATGTATATACAGTTTGGCAAAAATATCTCAAGTACCCAAACCTCTGGATTAAATTGTAAAGAAAGAAGCATTAAATTACAAACAGCTTACAGACAAAATTATTTAGTTGGAAAGAAAAAAAAATCTAATCACCAAAAAGCGGCAGAACACACAGATAAAAGACTGTTACGATAGCATGATTTCAGAGCCAGTGGCTCCTTCTTCAGGCAGAAGGGTTGAAGGCGAAGGAAGAAGGGTGAAAATAAAAAGGGCTGGGGGAGATCTAGGAAAAGGGGTAGATATTGGGAGTCACCCAGAACTGTGGGTCAGTGGAGGTGGAGACTTACCATACAAGTGGGAAGGAAAGACTCAGCTGCTGATTGGTGAGTAGATTCTTTATCTAAAAAGCGTATAGAATTACACAAAAGAGGTGCAATGAAAAAAACCAATATCTCATAACGCAAAATTAAAACAAATCACTATTGTTAAATATGAAGCGATATATTCATCACAGTCTGTAGCCATTGGAGGCAAATCAGTAAAGACACAGAAAAAGAAGACAGAAAAATACTAACGAAAATTTTTGGTAAGGCCTGTGTTGAGGAAATCTGGATAGACAGAAGTCTAATGAGTTGTATCAAACTTTTGGAGAAAATCTCACACGCATTCAGGAAGAGAAGACTGAAATTTTATGGCCATATTCTGACATTCACAGAATGAACAATAATAAAATTGACCAAAAGGATTCTCTAGCCTGCTCTTTCCCGGTATGTTGAAAACAAATGGATACTTAAAAATAAAAAAATATCTTCACGAAATAGGCACTGCAAACAAAATTCTACAGAACAGAGCTGCTGTCAGTACCTTAATTGACAAGCATCAGTTCAAAACCACACCAAGTGTTAAATCTAAGAAAGACATGGACACAAGAATCTTAGAAAAAAACACAGTGGAAAGACGAGATTTTGGGAGGAGGAGGAGGAGGAGGAGGAGGAGGAGGAGGAGGAGGAGAAGAAGAAGAATGGTAGGTAATCAGCAAAATAAGTTCAATTGCACTCCAAAGCTGAACAAAATTATGTAAAATGTATAATAATAATAATAATAATAATAATAATAATAGTAATGTCACATATCTATAGATCTACTTAATATCTATAGATCTACTTAATATCATCATATGAATTCCAATAAGAGAAAAATGATGAAAATCAAACTGTACATTCTTAAGACAGAGTATCTTGCTCAGAGACAAAGACTTCAGCATAACTTTTCCTATGTTGGGAAAAGAAGACAATTGTTTATGCTCATCACAGCATGTAGATACCACTGCCACATATAAATTTACAGCTGATCTTAAAACATAGCTGGCTGATCATTAAGAACAACCTACCCAGTTTGGTGTCTCTTTCTAAAGGCAAGGAAGAACCCCCCCCCCCCCTACCAAATTAACTATACACAAATTCCTCTATCCAAACCCAACCACTAACTGTTAAACCATTACAGTTATTCTCCACAAAAGCGAGGCAAAACTTTGTAAGAGAATAGTCTTTCCATACCATTATTTCTAGGTTGATGTCATAGCATCAATTACTTCTCAGCGAGTTTCCTGATATTCCCTGCAGAACAGCATTCTTGGTGCTACCATACACAGTGGTACTAAAAATTTTACAGTAATCATAACTATAAAACAGTAATTTTAAAACTGTGGAACTCACACGCTGATTTGTGCATCTTCGGTCCTGTGTCGTCTTCATGACAAATGGTGGCTGAGCTTGTGTACTGGCATTTTCTGTGGAAGAAAAAATACCAATGAGTGAAGTGTTAAAACTTTTTTTATATATAGATGCCACACAACAAAACTGAGCAACAAAATTTCTCTGTACTGTTAACACACATGTCTAAGCTAAGTGAGGATGCCCTTACAAGATGGCACTTGAGTACAAAAAATAAAAACAGTAGGAATAAACAATAATAATATTGCAAATAAAACAAAAAAAGAATCCCAGTTAATTGTATCATTAGTTAAGAACAAAATTTTGGGAACTTTGTAGTTATCTACAGCACATGCGCACATGAGACATGGCATGTTTGTGTAAAGGACAAATGAGGAAGTAAGTCACCTTCACATAAGTAGCCTCAGTACAAACAAAAGATCATGCATGGCAAGATGTACTGGAACTGCTGACATTAAAACTCTACCTTTAGTACAGTTCTTCAATTGCTTTCCACATTTCACCAAATAATTACAGTAAAAAGAAGTTTTTATGCTAATTGCCTGAACATATCTTTCCCAGGCAGATATAACTGCTTCACTGGTTTCCATAGGATTTTACTGTGTTTGCTGATATTACAGAAACAGAAGTTCGAGCATTCAAAATACCTGCTTGTCACCAGAAATCTCAAAGTTACTCCTATCTCCCATCTACATTGATTACCTCACTCATTAATGTATTCCGTTTCTCTATTTTATCTTGCATCAACATAATACCTTGCTGTACGATGCAAGATTCCTCAGAATATAGAATCAGTCATTCTTTTTTGCAGGTTTTATTTGGCAAATCTAGATTTCGGCTAGTGCCTAGCCATTATTAATGCATTGCTTCATAATATAATCTTGAAAGAACTATGGCAGACACCCGAACTGCCATGCATTGATGCAATGAAATAATGCATTGATAATGTTAAGGCACTAGCCAAAATCTAGATTTGCCAAATAAAACCTGCGAAAAAGGATGATTGATTGATATGCCCTATCATTTGTAAATTACATCACAGTCACTGAGAGCACCCGTGTTCCTAACGGAAGGTAACCTCATTTATGAAATCCTTCGGGCCTGTGGGTCTTATGTGTCAGCAAATTAACGTGACAAATTGCTCCTTTCTTTCAAACCATTCACAGACCCATTCTTCCTTTTTTCTGTCGCCTGCAAGCCATTACTAATGTAATTGCAGCTATCACTTTCTTTTGGGTGTTCAACATCTTAACCTTTTAAAACTGCATTAACTGACATTTTTTGTCAATACTACTGATGGTGTGAGGTCGCTTCAATATACTGAAGGTCTGACAAACTACTGTTGTCAATAAATATTGAACGTGTGCAGGCCTCTTAATTCTGACATTAAAATTTTTCTTTCTGGAAATGGAGATACTCTGTAGTTGTACTAGTTTAAAATCTTTGATCCAACAAAATGTCACAGCACTAAATAGAATATTTATCTTTGAACCTGATGCTGGCATAACAGCCGAAAACCGGTTCGTGAATAATAAATACTGTGAAGTATTACACCAGTGTTGTGTGTGTTTCATTCGCAAAGTATAAAATATTCTAACAAGAACCGACGGAACAGTCAATGCAATTCATCTTCGTATATTGAGGAAGTGCAACTCCAGTCAATATTTAGTGTTTGTCCTCTGGGAGATATAAAGCTAGAGAAGCAGGCATTTTCTGAACTGCGAAGTCAGTGATTTTAAAGATACATTTCAGTGATTGATTTACTTCTGTTAAACTCCTTGCTATGTATTGAATTCAACAGATTTATTTTCTTTATCACTGTCTCTTAAGGATGTAACAGGATTAGTAGCTTTCATTTATTTCGATGGGATTACTGATTCACTCGTTCGTTCGTACCCAGTGTTTCGTAAATCCCATTACCTTGGGGAGCCTTTAGACTGGGAATGAGTGTAGTGTCTGTGCGGTAGTAGCCGCCGTTGGCTATTTGCATAAAAATTCTAACAAAATATGACTAGCGCTGACACACATCTGGGCAATTTTGCGACTGCATTTTCCGATGCAGCGCAATTACCGGAGGCACACAATTATTTTCAACGCATTAAAGCGTGTCGACCAGAAGTCGTGTCTTATTTTGTGGCTGGAACTGAGTATGCATCATTAATTAAGACACTGGAAAGCAACTAATTCACAAAACACCCAATATTTCTGTGTAGCTTCCCATAGGGTGCCAGCAGCAGAATACACCCACGTGTCGGGACAGCTGTGCGGCGGACGTGCAAGTGCTACGTGGCTCAGGCGCTGCCGTGTCCTTGAGGGGGCGAGTAGCGCGCAGCTGCCAGCCGCGAGCAGCCGGCGTGACCTTGGATTGAGGCCGGGCTCACTGCGCAGCGAACTGGCTGACTGGCTATTGCTCTCGAGCTATGCTGGGGTAGTATCGGCGGCGCTATCGCGCGCTCCGTCTCTCAGGATGTAACAGTATTTTCATTACTCCAATGAAACACCTAAAGCAGGCTTTTTTTTCCCACTCCGCGTCTCGAAGTTGATGGGGCACTTTTTCTCTAACATCTTCCGTACAGTAAATGCCCTACATTGATCGTTCTGGTGTGTGAATTTAGCGCCATGTACTCTGCTGCGCATTAGGAGTACAAAAAGCTCAAGAAAGTAAAAGCGGTGAAAGGGGGCCGTGAGCAAAGCACGTTTGTTTTACATCATAGAAGTGACTATACATAATACTGTGATTAGACTAAAATCTCAGTTGTCAGATTTACTGATGACGTATCTAGATATTTCCAAATACCAAATTGTTCCAAGTGAGTCGCTAGTGATGGGTACATTTTTCCTGCATGGTAAAAGGGACTCACCAATATTGTACAAAATACTGTTACTTCAAAGGCGTAAGAAAGGCCAAATTTTATAAGGATACAATACTAAAATGTAAAGAATTTCGCATTTAAAAAAGAAAAAATTAGATTAAATACAACATATCAAAACGAGTACACATTCATTCAATATTTTACGTCCGTCCGATACGGAACATTTCTGGTTGCAATAATCGTCTGAACTGATATGGTACGCTTAGTGGCGTCTTGTCTGAAGTTTTCGACATTCCCGATAATTTTGTCGTTTTAACCAGGTGCACTGAGGAATCATTCTTCCTGCGTTCTCCTTTACTTTGAAGGGGTTGAGTTTTGTGATTTGCGTTGTGACGCATACGTTGGGGTATATTTTCAACAAATGTGCAGGTTCTCTTTACGAATCACTTTCTCTGTGGCTAAACATTATTAGCAAATCTAACTTAAATTTTCTTTTGGGTTTTTCCGCTCCTCCCTTTTTCCTCTTTTTTGCGAATGCTGGAAAGAGCGGTCGAGATGTGTACTCTCTGACGTGACAACGTGTTTTTAAATGGTGCTCCTCGTAATTTAATGAGGCAAAATCCAGTAGTACTTGAGATGGCCAGTAATTAGACATTAATTTCAAAATTGCGATAAAATACTGGGCACATTACTATATAATACATTCATTTTTATATAAACACACTCTTTTTCAAAATACATTAATGTAAATTTTAAGACAATACAGGGCACACCACAGAACAAGACTCCTCTTATTCTGGATGCTAAAGAATGTGCTGTGTGTAACAACAGTCCTCCACCGCTGTCGAACATTGTGCAGTCAATTTTCTTGTGTATTTTAACACAACTTTCCAAATACCCATTGAGCACATACGTATGATTTTAATAATAGTGACCTAGCCGTTATTGTTGATTCAATACGCGTCACGTCCTAATACTACTTACTGTTACATTTATATTTTAATAGAATTTTTTGCCTTTATGTACTTGCACAATGAATATAGATACCGAGACAACGCTACACAAACTGAGACACTTCTTGGTTCTATAGAAGTGCAGTATCGGAAAATATCTGTGTTAACATTCTCTCCCCCTCCTCCCCCCCCCCGTCAATTTCTTCTTTTTAGACACTGCCTACCTCAGGCACATATCTAAGTCCGCATAAATTTTAAATAATTGCCATAATCAGGTATTCCGCTTACCTGAAAACTGTAAACACGGCTCCTGAACACATGACATACGGCTCCTGAACACATGACATAAAAACTTGTGACTTAAGGATATTATTTTATATTGCATGCCGCTAGACTATTCTCGAATAGCGGGTGGGTATTGCGTTTCTAAGTACGTTAGGGATGTCTTGGAGGCAGTTTTCTTCGAACCCGAGTTCAGAGTGGGAGGGAGCAACTGCTTTGTCAAAGTCTGAAGCAGTATTCATGCATCTATCATTTCTGAATAACAAAATGGTTCAAATGGCTCTGAGCACTATGGGACTCAACATCTTAGGTCATAAGTCCCCTAGAACTTAGAACTACTTAAACCTAACTAACCTAAGGACATCACACACACCCATGCCCGAGGCAGGATTCGAACCTGCGACCGTAGCAGTCCCGCGGTTCCGGACTGCAGCGCCAGAACCGCTAGACCTCTGAATAACAGCACTGTGTAAAAACATCAAGTTCTTAATACATAAAAAAATCAGAGTTATACGTGATTCATGTTTATTGAAAACTAAAAGCAATTACGACCAATTCTCGTAGTTTAATACACCAAAATGGCATTCAACACTGAAACCCAAGGTACATCACGAGATCAAACGGAAGGCCAAGAAAGGCAACAGACGTTTCAAATAATACTCATTTGAGGTTCGATATATCCTATTTTCAACTTTCCGTCTAACGAACCGTCATAGCGCGGCTCATGTGGAGAGTGGTGTAATATTTCTTTCACGTTCAAGTCTCCTGCATTCAGATTGTGTGGCGTGTAAAGATTTTAAAATGTCTTCCTAAAGAAATAGTCGTGTCTCGCAAATATTACATTTCACAGTATTTGCGTCCACTTCACTTAAATAATTCCTAATCACAACTATTAGGCATTCCGGCTCAGGAGCGCCTAATAATGAAGACTGGCCCACGCGAGGTATAACTGAGCAGCACGTCAGCTATTAAAGGCTGACTGGAGCTCTAGCCATTACCTGAAAGTTATCTCTGGGCTTTTTCCAGTTTCCACACCCCAATACTCTTCTGTCAAAGACGGAAATTCCATTAATCCTCCCAACAGTGGGCAGACCTGAAACGAATTGTAAACAACGACGTTCCACTGTGGAGGACCGAGGCAGGTCCTCTAATCCTCCCCACAGCGGGCAGACCTAAGGAGAAGTAAACACCGACGTTCCATTGTGGTAGGCTGAGGTAGGTCTGGAAACAGTAATACATTTCGACAACGTTGCCGCTCCTACTTTGAAGTTTCATTTCAAAACTAATGGTGCCAGAGGCGTAGTTTTCATTGAAAGTTCCGAACTTTTGGGACGGAGACGAAGCTTCTGTTACATCCCTTGCACACACGGCCGAGGGAGCTTACACAGCCAGAGGATTGGTATTTGAAAATATTGCTCTGTAAGAGAGAATTTAATATCACCGATGAAATACCTTTACGTGTTTTGCACTACATTGGCGGTATGTCAGTTTGTGCAAGTATTTACACGCAGCGTGCATCTAAGTGCTATGTATCTCAATACAGGAAGTTTCACAGTAGGCCCGAAAATCTACAAGAATTAATAACACGGGAGAAAAATGCTCACAGTTACCAACGAAATTGTTGAGCCTGTCGATCATTTCTGTATTTATGGCGGTTGGAAACAGACTAAATAGGAGGTTTAAGTAGCAGGTAAGAATGGTTTGTTCTCTTGGTAAACTAAAAATGTCTTTCAATGTTTCTAAAAACAATATGTTTACAAAGCCGTTTGTTACCAATTATTAATTATGACACAGACACATGGACGCTTAACGCGAAAAATCATTCAAAATTGGAAAAATGTACATGGGTTGAATGAAAAGTAATGGCAACAGGATTATAATTGATACCAGTCTTTATTTGCCAGACGTTCACCATATTACATGTCCTGAATATAATTGCCACACATCTCAATCATCTTCCCTCACAGAGGTGGTAAGAGTCGTACAACGTCTGCGCATCCATCTCTGTCGATGTCTCTCAAGGACCGCCCTATGGCACGAAAGATGTCTTCTCTTGTGTTGTAGCGCATGCCACGAAGAGGTTCCTTCATTTTCGCGAACAGACCGTATTCGCACGGACTCGTATCTGGTGAATGCGGTGGATGTTCCAATTACCCTACCCCCACGTACGCAGGCGGTCCTGCACGGCGTCCCTCGTGTAGCATCGCACACTGTCGTGAAGGACGATGGGATGCAGCGTGAGAAGCAAAGACTGTCGTGCCACTTCGATCTTGATCCACGCACGTTGTTCCTGTTTCCTGAACACACTGTTAAAAATTGCCTCCCGCGCTTTCAGAAAGAACACACAGAAACTGACTCAAGCACAGTATTCGCTGCTCACTGTACTACATACTACTGACAACCTATCAGCGACACACAGACAGGTGTGCCACGTGACTCAAATCCTTCATGTTACGGCAGTGGTGTCACTACTTTGTGTGTGATCGGAGTAACAAGGGGGAGAGCAAAATATGTGTCAGGTATCAGACTGGTGGGAAACCAAGAGTAACAAAACACAGACGATATTCTATGGAAGCAGGGTGGAAAAAAATTTTAAAAAATTGCGGGACGTACGTGAATGTATGCTGCTTAGAACCATGCTGTATGGAGAAATACGATGGCGGTCTTTATCCAGCAGACAATGGAAAAATGCATGTAAAACAAAAGCAAAATCGACATACAAGGGATGGATAAAAATATGGAAACACCAATGGGTGTCTCATATCACGCAGGAAACCCATTGGCCTTCAAAACAGCCTCGGAACTGATAAATACAGGTCCTTATGGTTTTCAAGGGAATCTTACACCATCCTCCAGCAAAATAGTGCCAAGTACCTATGATGAAGGTGATCTGCGATAGCCCACCCTTCTCTCCAAAGCAGGCTACAAAGGCGCAATATTCAGATATGGTGCCTGGGAGAAACGTAAGCCTGCACATCAATGCAGAAAGTTAATCAATAAACAACTTGATACCGAAATCAGTTGTTATTCTGTACAACTCTATCATTGAGAATTCAATGACGGAGACCTACTCCAATTACTGTGGCAATTTCATTTTGAATGTCACACTGACAGTACGTTTATACGCGGAAATTGTTCACAATACCTTCATATGCCAAAATCTTACCACAGCACGCTGAAACATACAACATATGGCTATTATGTGAGAGACTGTAATACATGACTTTTAAAACCAACGGACGTCTGATGTAGCGACTAGCCCCTTCTGCTGGGAAACTAAACTTCAAAGTAGTTTTTAGTGGAACTCGGGCTTCAGCCTGAAATATTACACTAGGGGGCAAGAGCTACACTGTGCCTTTCCATATCGCAACTGATGGTGGATGTAATTTGTGTATTAACTGACCAGATTACACACACGATGTAGGCATTAAGAATTGTTCCCCCCTCGTGTGATGACAAGTGCTCAGGACTTGAAATGTTATTACACTTGTTTCTTATAGAGAGCAACAGCATCAGAAACAAAGCCGTGAGGAAGTCTGTTACCAACAGGTGTAGCACAGCTGCACGCCAATGTATTTGGGTCGCTAAAGGAATGACGTCTTTTTGCGTGACTGTAGCAACCATAACTGGGACTCTAAACCCCTTGAAGGAACATTCGCAGTTACATATCACGGTAGCATTATTTTCATCTCTGGTCAAATACTAGGTCCGCCACCTCCAAATCTATGACCGCTGAATGGGGCTAAAAACAGCTTTCTCCTTTACGGAAATGGTGAAACTTCTTTTGTATCTGATTTTCTTCACGCAAACATTTCACTTTCCTCTTCTGCCGGTAATACTTTTTCAAGTTACCTTCGGCAAAATACTAGTTACCTGCGTCACTGCATGGGACGAGAAAGGGTTCCCTCCTTCCAGTTAACGCAAATTTCCGTCTATGTAATATAAGCTTCCAATGGGCAGTCTGAAATAAATTATACATCTTCCCGAAAGATAACGCCAGCTGGGGTAAAAAATGTGAGAAACGAGCGTGGGTGACACTGTTTTCCATATAATCGCTGTGAAAACATTTTGCAGAGAGAGTACGGTAACTCGAAAATTGCACTAGTAAAGATTTGTTTAAATAACACAAATACTTTCTGCAGTTGACACAGCTCTATACGAGGAAATGACTACACAATTTTGATTGACGAAGTACAGTAGCTATCAAAGAATAGACTTTTTTCAACAACCAACATCACAATTAGGACAAGTAATCTGAAAGTCATCATCACTAGATGGGAGTTGTTTGTAAACAGCATTCACTTAGTCTCATACGCTCGTGTATCCAGCTTACAAACAACATTCTTACTAAGTGTCACCTCTCTCCTCGCAAATATCCCGTCTTTCGAACTATTGTTGGTAAAACTTCAGTAGACGTCCGACTCTGATGTACCACAGAAAAATAAACAAGATGTGTATCTACTACTAAAAAAATAATAAAACAATATTTTAAGGAAAATAGCAGTTGGTCAAGTGAGCTTTTAAGTGATTACACGAGACTGGGGGGACAAATAATAGACACTCCTTCGATATACGTAGTCAAATTACTTGTAGAAAGGTGCACCACTATCTCTGACACCGCAACATATTCTAACCGAAGCGCCAGACGTGTGTGACAATAACGATTGTAAAAATATTTGCTGCTCGTTTCATTCGCAGAAACTTAAGCTGTACTGTTAGGTCACAAACACACCATCACCTTGGAAGTCGATACAGATTACGAAAAAACAGACCTTCACCGTACACCAAGTAATTATGTCTCCCTTCGAGTAAAGGTCATTGCAATTTTTATTGAAATATTATTTAGTTCACAAATTTTCCGCAACTGGGCTACCGCAGCCCTTGTTTGTCGTTGGAAAAGTTTCGTCGGAAATAACATCGAAGTTTAGCATGGTTTAGTCTGCGGCTACTACACTACGTTAAATGGTGGGAGGGGCACCCTTTTATGATATAATCCGCCGAGTTAGCACTACACCCCAGCAACAAACAGTACACTGAAAAATCACAGCTTGTGGGGTCTACTTTCGGCTCCACAGAAAACAAACGGCAAGGCGTCCTTTCCCTGTGACCTTGGCTGCGAGCAGCCAAACAACGTAACCCGTTACCTTCCTCAAGTCGTCCACTCACGTTCCACGGCATCGTAACTACTCTGCTATCGACAATTACCTATTATCCCGCTTTCATCGTTGCGAACATGTGCAATCTGTTATACAGAATTTATCGTACCTTCCTGCCAAAAAACGTGTCTGCAGTCAGAATATATTATATGCAGTTTTTGGAGCTACGCTGGTAGCTCCATGGAGGTATATATAATAAAGGGAGATGGCGCAACAGACTTCCGCTGCACACTGCTTTATAGCCAGCGCCGCCAAGTTAGTATGTCCAAAACCTTAGCAGACGATTGCTTCTGGTCCTTAATTTCTATGGGGCATGCCAGTTACTGCAATTTGCGAATGTAGCGCCCTGCAGCAGCGGCAACTGTTGGCTGTTCCTGTTTGCAAAGCACTATATTGTTTGTTTACGAAAATGGATACGCGTATTATTTATACGTGATCTCTGCTAAAAAGCACATTTCTTCCCTTATCCATATGCTAGTCATGTTGTTCTGCCAGCAGTACACATAAATAAAAACTTCAATACCTATGAACATGTAAGGCAACAGTAAAGTACGAAGTACAGCTAGAAGTAAGGACATCGGCTCATAAAACTTCACAAAATCGGACAAACCCACCCCTAAAAGAGCGTACATATTTACACAACATTGAAAATACAGAAAATATTTCTATTAATTTAATAAGGAAGCCTCACAACCTTCTAAAAAACGCAAAGTTGGAAAAACGCAAGACGCGAACCCACTAATTGTAACACGGCGACTACCAACTACGCTACGCTAGACTTCGGCAATGAATGACCTTTTATGTGACCATCTTCTGAGGCTTTAATAGCTGATACGTTATTAACGGATATTTAATGACAACAAATGACGCGTTTCTGATGAATCTTCAAAGTGTTGTTGCCTTAAAACGGCATACTTTCATAACACGTGTGTTAAAAATAACACGAATATAAAAACCAAAATTCTTTAATCATCAATATGAAGGCCATCGTCATTTCATTATAACAAAATTGTACCAATAACGACGCGCTTTCGAAAAATCCTCAATGTGCTGGTACTCAGAAACAGCATATATTCAAAGGATACAAGTAGTAACATGAAAACCACAAAATATGACCAACTGAAAATGACATACAATACGGCGTTTCTAAGGTTTTGGTTGCGACGTAGATGGCGTTCTTGTCCTCTTACTAGTTCAACCATTGGTAGCACGTTGCATAAATATCGCAGAATTCACTTTGCGTTTCACGCAAGACAACGGTTCTTGTTCCTCAATGTGAACTAATAGGAAGTCACTTCACAAAACTCGTACAGCTCCATGTCAACGTTAACTAACTCGTCCAGCGTGTAAACGGCGTTACCTCCAACAGGGGCCAGCACGAGGATTGAGACAAAAATGGTTGGCATGGTGAAATCAATGGTGTAGCGGAAGGAACAGTCTTTCGTATTAGACAAAAATATTACTAAGTGAACGTGCCTGCGGAAGGACGTTTTTTTAATTAGATACTGCGTGCAGCTGTGATAGTACGGAAAAATAGATAACAATAGTGGTAGTTACAGTTGTGGTAGCGAGTTAGCAGTAGTAACACGCGTAGTTCTTGATGTAACGAAAACAGTGTTAGCAGCTGACAGAAGTAGTGAGAATGAATATAGATTAGGTGAAAATTACACAACCTAAAAAATAAGTTATAAACTGCAAGGGTAGTAGTTTTGAGTGTTCCGTTTGCTAAATGTCTACACATTTCTCGATGCTGTGTGGACTGGTGCGTTGCCAAGAAGCAAACTGCTGTATCCGCCACTCACTGTGCGTTGGGTATCTACAGCAACATTCCTCCTCTGGTCTAGGGTTTGTTTTATTTTGTGAAGTATGAAGTGTCATTTTTTTTCTTCAAATCATATTTCTATTTGTCTTGGTGTGCAGGAACACCAAACCAAACCTTGGTTTACAGTGAAACAACTGTGGCGCAGCATGTGAATCTTCGTACACTGTCTTCTGTCGAACAGCTAAATGGATGAATAAACAGTATTCGTCTGGCTTTGTTGCTAATGTTAGTGAAGAACCAAAGAAATCAGTCATCTGGGACAACAGTTTGTGTTTTTGGCCATAAAAAATTTACGTCTTCCAGATCACTAAAGTTTCACGCGGGTCTCTTACTATAATCATTTTGTTACAGCTGTGATACGACGCCCAGAGAGCACCTATAGCGGGCAATTCAAGCTTTTTCAATGTTAGAACAACGCCTTCTGCATCAAGCGCCAGGGACTTGTGACGCTCTACACCGTAAAATGACAGTAGCAACAAATCACTACCGAGAGAGTTCGAGCCTCACTACCTAACCTTGTGTTATCTTTCGTAAGGACTGCAAAAAGTGGTTGAATTACGAACAACATTCAATGCCGCGCACACACGGATGCGCGTTTACCCTGATCTCGAGGTATTTGTACTACACACTACACATTCTTTTTATGTGCAATGCGTGTTAAACCCAATGCGTCATTAACAATACTTTGAACAACAGATACTCTTAACGAGAAATGGCCGTTATGCAAGTGAATATACTGATGTCAGCTACGCTGCGAAATTCTCTCTTCGGTTTCTGCCAGGTCCACTACACTTGCGCAACTTGCATAACAAGAACAGACTGCTTAACGCATCGGCATTACACCATAAAAGGCATTATCACACCGGTCAATGAACTGTATACTACGGTCAGGTACTTACATTTTAAATATCATGAAATGGTGGTGGAAACGTCTAACAAGGGTACTTCGGCGATGAACACTTTAAAAATTCATCAACTCCACTCCCAGAGTTTTGACTAAAAAATGCCCCCCCCCCCGTATTTCCGCTCTTCTTTTAATCCGAAGATTGATTCAATGCAGTAAAATCGATTACTATCTATCAGAGTAAGACATGGTGTTTATGCAAGACGAAAACTGAAATTGAGCTTTTGTTTGGACACGGAACTCTAATGTGACTCTCGGAAACAGTTCACTTAAGCAATCTACACAAGCAGTAAATGAAATCAGGCAGCGGTGTTTCCGATAGCCTAATTTTACCACACAGCTGTTCGATGTTACACCATTCGGCGTTGAAAGATACTAACAATTAAGACCCGTGAGCATCTGCAGTATCTGACCTGCCACAATTTAAGCTGCGCAGTACTGCAAACCGGTACATGAAATAATTTAGAGACGTCGAGAACTGGATCCAATTATTTTCCGCCAGATTACTGTACGATATATCACGTAACTTAACGTTTCCTCACACGGCAGTCGCGTGTGGCGAAAAACCGCACATCGTTTTCGATTATGTTCACTGTAGACAGGGGGGAAAATGATTCTACGCTTTGAACGAGGGCTACGTTTCGTTTTACGGTAATTGAATTATTATTCGTGCTGGAGACTGCGTGAGACGTTAGTTAAAGACTACACATTTTAATTAAATTTTAGCATTCAAAATGACAGGTTCGAATAATAGTACAAAACTATATATACAAAGTGAAGAAAAATTCGCGCACTCTGACTTCGCAGCGCGATTCCTCGCAAGCGGCAATACAAAAGTATCTTTCTCAAAATTTCGTCCTGCGCATATTTCGGGCAGCAAATGGAAGTTAAAGATCGGCAATTTGCCAACACCGTAATAACGTGTACGCTAACTACCTCCGTCCGCAAATATAGTAGTGCTGTGCAATTGGTGCATGGGATAGCTTTTTTGGATTAGTATGCAGGAGGTCGAGGGGTCGATCCTGGGTCGAGGATTATTTATTTTTATTTGCTAAAAGTAGTCTGCGTAGCTCGGTATATGTCGTCTTAATCGTCGTACATAGATTATAGTGGGTCTTCTACAAAACATTTCCATTTATGTTGTACGAACACAAAAATGGAGAAAGAACCGTTTTCACTGGTCAGCTTTTAAAGAAGCCTTTTGCACGTCGTACATGCGAACTGTTTCGCATCACTGGGTGTACTAGATCCCAAACCTATAATCTGTGTACCAAATGGCCCCATCGAAATTATTTGCAAAGCGCGCTGCTAGCCCTACTAGTGACGTAAGGCCCTAACGAAATGTAATGAAACTGAACATGGCAAGTATTCAAATGGTTCAAATGGCTCTGAGCACTATGGGACTTAACAGCTGTGGTCATCAGTCCCCTAGAACTTAGAACTACTTAAACCGAACTAGCCTAAGGATATCACACACATCCATGCCCGAGGCAGGATTCAAACCTGCGACCGTAGCAGTCGCACGGTTCCGAACTGCGCGCCTAGAACCGCGAGACCACCGCGGCCGGCTGGCAAGTATTAATCGATGGAATAGGACCATTGGGGTGGGGGTGGGGGGGTGAGTAAATATAAAACAAGTAGGGAATCTAGTAGATCCAGTTGTGCAAAACCAACGACGAACAAATGGTTTCTTTAGAAGCTGACCAATGGAAACGATTGTATTTCCATTTCTGTGTTTGTATTGTGTTAACTGCAAATTTCTTCTTGAAGACCCAATGTATGACGATTAAGACTCCAGAGTTAAGTGCCACGCAGACTGCTTTTAGCAAATAAAAACAAATAAGACTCGTCTCAGACTCGGAACCCTCGACCTCGTGCATGCTAACCCAAAACCCACCTCCTGCATGCTAACCCAAAACGCCATTTCCTGCACCAACTGCACAGCAGTACTACATTTCCCGACGGGGGTATTCAGCGTACACGTGATTACGGTGTTGCCAGATAGCCAATTTCAACGTCCACATACTAGCCGAAATATACATGAAACGAAATTTGGTTAGATTTTTGTATTGCTAGTATGTGAGGAATCGCGCAGCGAAGTCAGAGTGCGCGAATTTTTCTTCACCGGAGGGAGGGAGGGAGGGAGGGAATCTGGACAGGCCTCTGATCGAGAATACGAATACTGCTTAGGTTTCTCTTATTAGAACAGAGATGGGAGAATCAGAGCAACAAAAATTCTATAGGATGATGTTCTGGGTGCGAGACTAGTGCTGACGTGAAACAAAACGTTTTAAAGAGGTTGAAAGAACATTGTAAAAGTAACCAAAATATATGCTTTGGCAGTAAACCTAGAATATTGTTGGGGCAGACTTTGAATGTGAAAAGCCGCAGTGGTCAAATATCTCACTATTCTTGGCTTAAAGTCCAAAAATATTCGCTCACGCCCAAGGTTCTGTGGGATGTCATACATCTAGTCATCATATACAATGTGTTCCGGCATGCAAATACGTAACTGTCTATTTTGAAACTGAGAATTTGCCAGTTGTGCACAAGTTCGTGGCTGTCTGAACCAAATCACATCGCCACAATGAATACATTGCCAGAGGGGAGTATGCCACGAATTTATTTGACACGCATGGATTCTGGTACAACTATCCGCAAGTGACCTTGAACCAGGAAAATGGTGAGAACTGGACCTCAGATAATAAGCTCGTTACGAAACTGTGATAACTAAACAATATAACGGAGAATAAAAAATGTCTTAACTGATGTGCACACGTGTTTTCTATACGGCTGCTCAATCGGAGCAGTTTATGAATTCCTCGTCAACAAAAAGCATAGCAACCGAACAAGTTTAGCACCGACTTTGAAGCTAAGCAGAAAACAAGTTAATAATGACCGGCGTTACTGTAGATTCAGAATCAGAAGGCGTAACATCGAGATTAAAAAAGTCCTTTCTTAACGGCAGCGAATTCGCGACGCTGATTTCGCGCCCAGGTTTTGGGCGACCATATGGTCGGTCACTCAGTGCCCTTGGCGCCACGTGGCAGCGGTGTTAGGATATTGAATCTTATTAAAATCTGCTTTCGATATACGAACAGAAATACGTGTGGTATAAGAGAAAGTTCTTATTGCTATCACACTGTACAGAAGTACAGATATTCCTCCTACATTTCCGAGGAAGAAGTTAACCGCAGAAAAATCACGAAAACAGCCGTATTCTTGCAAGCATTTTTTCTGTAAGTTCATTAGCCCGGTTTTTAGAGAACTTACAGGACCACGAAGGTATGAACTGCAATCATGAAGTTACTCTGAACTGCATCATCACTGCACAGTACTAATAACACAGATGAATCTAATACGTCGCGAGTTTTAAAAGTTCTTATATGAATAGCGTCAACACAGCTTTTGAAATAAATAAGTAGTACTTGTAACTAAGAAATTGAGCAGGAGTTTAACACAGCTTTTATTTTCAGTATCAACAACACACAGAAGCAGCAATGTGTGCGAGGGGCCCTGAAAGGTGCGGTCACCGCGTGGCGGCGTTACGCTCCGCCGCCGCGTAACATTACATAAAGCAGACCCAACAGGTGGGTACGCGCTCACCTTGTGCGGCGTATCTCATCCTTTCCTCCCATAGGCACGAACGGGCGGGAATGAGCGAATTCTCCAACAAGCTAAACCTAACGGTCCCTTTCGACAGAATTTGGCAACAAACACGACAGACGGCATGCCACTGCGCGGCCCAGCACGCCGACAGCGAGAGAAAGCGACCGACACAGCCCGGCCCCGCGGGGAACTGGTTACAGCATTACCTGCACTCGCAAAACATTCACTTTTCGTCATGCTACAACGGCTCGCCCGCGTTCCTACGGTGAGATGTATGCTCCACATGCGCTTTACCACAAAAAATTGCTTTTATTTTGGATTACTCGGCACAGATACTAGACTACTGAGCTTTTGATCACTAATAACACACTTACTAGTAATGATATGGTAGCTGAACTTAAGTGATAGAACAGAAGTTATGTAAAATATGAGAGGCAGAGAGACGAAATTACTTTCTTTAAAGAAAGAGAAGCTAACATTAAATGCTAAATGTAACAAAGCAAATGAAAATATACTATTTAAATTGCGACTGAAAATATGTTAATTGTTTGAATCGCACCGGGCTATATACTGCAAGTTCTTTTAACAACGTATAAGTATCTGGCAGTCGAAAAAGGATAAATAATACTACGTTACTATTAATTACGTTCGTTTTCCCTCTCGACAACTGAGTTCAACTAACTCCCATTCCACCAAATCGTAATGGTAATTTCTGTGAAAATTTTTTGTGCATATATATATATATATATATATGTTGATCTCAATAAGACCCCTAATGTTGAATGCAAATTAAGTATGGAAGATTATATATTAAATAACTTCAGACAATATAGCAGCAGCTTGCCTTTCTGTCATATATAAATCGACCAGCGTCATTGTCAGTCCACGTAAAGGAAACAGTACGAATGAATAATGTATAATTCAACTCCCTTTTCTAATTTACGCCAAAGCGGCGAAAAAATATGTGGACAACGATTTTCGGGAGCCCCCGCACACATGCGGCGGATCGCAGCGATCGATCACTCATTACTCTGAAATCCCATGCAGTCTGACGATTCGCCTGTGACGTGTGACGAATATGGTTGGGCCCTGTCTAGTTATTATCCGTAGATGTTTTGTTTCGTTTCGCTTTGCCCAGACTGAGTTGTAGACGTGAAGATCAGGCCACAATTGTAATTTATATCGAACGGAACACATATATAAATATAAAAACACCGACTTTTCACAACAAAGCATTTTGAAGCTTGTGCTGTCAAAATGGAATCGATGGGAAATTAACAGTAATTGTCACTATACACTGGGCTCCATCTGATTTTGGGTCATTCATCAAACTACTACATGCATTACTGAAGTACTGAACTTACTCTCTAAAATAACTTACAGTACTCCTGAAAAGTGTTTTAAAACAAGTTAATTACATTACAATCAGTTTCTTTATTTATTTTTTGCAAGTGTTCGAAAAGGCACACGATCAACTGTCACTGCCGCTAAACACAGCAGTTCATTTTCCATAGCATATTTCTCAAAACAATGGCGTTGGTAATATCCGTAGAAATTGCTTGGTAAATCGCTCGTGTGTGACGGGCTCATAACGAGCAACGGATTGAAGGTTATCGTCGCTCCTGTGCGGGATACTTGATGAACATATTGATAATCATTACTACGATAATTACGCGTATAAGGGGCAGTCAAATGAAAACCGAACACCCGCCACAATGGGACCATGAAACTAATCAATTCTGAAGTAATAACCACGAGTGTTAAATATTTATCCCATAGGAAAAAGAGACGATCGGTTCTTTTTAAGTAGAATGAGGTCGGCCGCTGACGGATCAACACTTCCTCGTCAGACTGAAACAGATGTCCACGCTGTCTTTCTCATGGTCGCCAAAGAATGATTTGGTATTTCACAGTGTCTCCCAACCAAATTGCAGAAGCGTAGCCTTTGTCCGATTGCACAGCAACACATTTGAACTGTGCCTTGCTGCGACATGAAAGTATGTGTTCTTTACAATATTACATACGATAATTACGGAAATTAAATCAGAAATGTCCCATCACGTCCCAATTTTTCTGGAAAAGATACGCCACATATACCACTTTCTAGCAACTTGAAATGAGTAACAATACAGGAGGAATTTGTAGTTGATTAATAAACAAATCACGCAACAAAAGTAACTGTAACAAAGCATAAAATAAATGAAAATAGTACGAGAAAGCTGAATTAAGCCTGAAATGTACTTACAAACTTTTTCCTGGAAACTTCTGGCATGTGGGTGGATGGTGAAACTTGTACAGGAGCGTCCAGCAGTAATCTGCCAAAAGGTTTTGTGACAATCTTTCCTTGTATCAAATTTCTTGGTAAAATCACCATGTTCATCACATCTCCAAAATTAGGTGGAAAGAAATACAAATGGGAATGGAGGAAATGTAATTTCTGAGCCATGTTGCACCCCATACCCTTGCAACAGCCCAGCAGTGTTCCATTAGTTCTCTGGAATTCTCAGACATATGTTTCCCAAGAAATTGTAGCATACATCTTTAAAAGTAAGCCAAGCTGATTTCTCAGTATCAATGGTAATCTCTTTCAAGTCACAGATCTGAGGCCCAATGAAAATTCCTTTAACTTATGGTGTACTAATCGCAGGAAATTTAGGTAGTAAAAACTGAATACCCTGGCCATCTTTGTCCACTGCTTTCACAAAATTCTTCATGAAGCCATATTTTTTTGATGGAGTGTTGGTAACAGCACACTGTCTCAGCAAGGGGTTCATCTGACTTTCTCCAGGATTGAAAATTTCTCTCAAAGGCTACTCTTTGACTACATAACAGGTGTTCCTTGCTCTACTATCTCAGTGACACAAGAAACAGCAATATTTTGTGTAACCACTCAGCATCCCCAGAACTTCGATATGACCACAGATTTTCCATTTGTGTTTCGAACAGCCAGTATTCTTCAGGAGTAGCCTCATGTTCTAGTAAGTTTCCTTTAACTGAACGCAATGGACCACTGGTATCCAAGGTTTCTCGTTTCCGTTAGGTAACAGAACAGCTTTGAGCCTAACACTTTGAGGAATCCACAAATAGGCGCCATTATTCCCGACTGTGAATCCTCACAAACTTTATAAACAGTTCGACGTTGCGCGTAATACTGAAGCGATAGTCAAGCCACGTTCACAGGATTTGTCGACATACGAAATACGTTCGACAACTTAAAATGGCGCAAAACGTTTGAAATTCTCACAAAAAGCTACACGGAAAGAAGAATAATATAAAATATGAACGAGGAACATGAGGGATCAAGAAGAGTGGAAAACCAAGAATGAAATGTTCACATTTAAACTGGTTGTAAGACTGGGATGCAGTCTTTCGCCAAAGTTTCGAGGTGAGATTAAAGTTCGGGATGAGCGGACAACAATTATAAGATTCGTTGATGACACTGCTATGCTCAGTGAAACAGAAGAAAAATTACAGAACCTGTTGAATGACACGGACAGGCTGATCAGTATAGAAAACGGATAGCGGGTGAACCGAAAAAAGACAAAAGTAATGACGTGTAGCGGAAACGATATTGCAGAAAACCTTATCTAAACTGGTAATCAAGAAGTAGTGGAAGTGAAGGAGTCCTGCCACCTTGGAAGCAAAATAACCCTTGAGGGTCATTCTATGGTGACGGACGTAACATCTGTACATGCAGCAAACGTTTGATTACGAGACCTGTGTTGATTTGCCATTAAACTACGGAACCGGAAGTAACAGACGTAACACAACGTTCACTTTGCATGGAATGACCCATGAAAGACGAAGCAAGAAGGACATAAGAGCACACTAGCAAAAGCAAAGTGGGAGTTCATGGGCAAAAGAAGTCTGTTAGTATAAAATATTAATCTTAAATTGAGGGAGGAATTACCGAGAATGTACATCAGGAGCACAGCACTGTACGACTCCGTTGTGTGCAGAAAGGGAAAAGAATGAAACATATGGAGGACAATGACAAGAAGAAGGGATAGCACGATAGGCCACGTGTTGGGACATCTGAGAATGACTTCCATGGTACTGGAGGAAGCTGTACAGGGAAAAAAAAGAAAAAAATTAGAAGAGATTGGTGTACATCCAACGAATAATAGAGGACGTTGGGTGCCAATGAAATTATAAGGTGGGCACAGGAGAAGAAGACCGAAGATTCTATGAAAGTACCTCGCGCCACTAAGTGGTACAGCAAGTCGCAGCCATAGCGAGTGGACGCGGCGGGCGAGCACTGTAATAGCAGCGTTCGCCCATTAAGTAACAAGATCACTGGTGCTAAAATACAATGCCACAACTATAGGCGACGTGGATAAAGCGGCCCACAGTCAGCAACGACGGCATATGAGTCCTGAGGAGAAAACCATCCCGTCTTCACAAAGGAGCACGTGCCAAAAACTGGAAACTGTGGCCGATAGGGGAGCCGATGTGTCCGAATATACATCGACCTACCTCAAGCGACGTTTTAGGGTTATCTATTTGCTACAAACAGATCAAACATTATGGCTTATGCTAAAATCACGTCAGTCAACTTAAGCTTTGGTCGCAAATTTGGGTGGCAGTTCATTATCGCCGATGTAGTGTACCCAATCACTGGCGCGCTTTCCACACAGGGTACTAGGAAAGTTTTGCAATACGACGCGTTAATAAGTCGCAGAAGGCTGATTGTTGCTGCGTTCTGAGAATACTTCACCCTTGTATTGTAGCCGCTGTACCAAGACTGTGGGCGCAGTCGTTCACTTGCAGGGTTAGGTGAAGTGCTTGCTATGGCATCGTGGTCACGAAGTGAGATTCGGGCAGTTTTGCGATAAAACTTCGCGCGTGGTTTAAAAATAGACCGGGGCTCTGAAGAAATGACTGCCGCACTCGATGATGTAATTCCACATCGTACAATTATATTCAGGAGGTACTGAAAATTCCAAGGAGGAAATTTCACTCTAGAACGCCGAGAGGACGGGAAGGCCAAGCTCATCAGTAACGGAGGGAAGCATTGGTGCTGTGAAGGAAAATGCTGGATGAAGACAGGCGAGTGACCTCTAAGTAGATAGAGGATATACTAGGGCTGAAAGCGCCAGCAAATCATTCGATTTGATCATTTGCAATTAAAGAAATTTCACTCTCTGGATGCCGCATTGAATGACGAAAGAACATATGACACGACGTTTGACTTGGTGGCGGGAGATGTTAAAGAAGTTTTCTAAGGGACAATCTCAGTATGTGAATAACATGGTGACGAGACATAGGTGATGAGACTAAAGAAAATGATAGTTTTTTTCTAAAACGAGTGGAATTGTGGAACGTGCTTTTTGGACACACAGAGGGCAGTCAAAGCTAAGTGGTACACTGAGCAGTGCCTGCCCCAAGTCATCCAATCTTTGAAGAACTAACAAACGAAATCAAGAATGGACACTTCGTTCATCCATCACCAAAATGCTCCAATTCACTGCGCCATAGCATGCATCGAATACTTGCGGGGTGCAGGACTGAAACTTCTTGAGTACCCTCCTTACAGTCCAGACCTTGCTCCTTGTGACTTTGAACTGTTCCCACATATGTGAAAATGTACCTGAAAGGAGTGCAGTTTTCAAGTGATGAGGACCTCCTGAGGGCTTGGGACAACGGGAGTGCCAACTTCTTACACGAACGTGGGAGAATTTGTTTAGGAACTAGTTTCGGAGAATGGAGACGTGTATTCAATGTGGCGGAAATTACTTCGAAAAAATTAAATAAATAAAGCTGGATTGTAAAACTTTCCTGGTACCCTTTATATCTTCCAATGTACTCTTAGATCTCAGTCATCAGCGTAGATACCTGACTACCAAAGGAACGTCAGACAGCCACTTTTCGATTCAACCAGCTGAATATGGTACGCGAATTGTGGATATACCTACGCACGACGAATTTCTAGCGAACTTTTCGTTTGCAACCATAACTTCGGAACGTATAGAACACACTGCTATGGCTAGATGAGAGAAAACTGCTCTCCCTCAACCTCAAGCGCATCTCACACTGATGGTGGACGCATTCGAATTTATTAGTACTAGCGACTTCAACCTCCTCAGTAAAGTTCCCTGCTGGGTTTAACGATTGCCGTATCTCAGTACACTTTACAGACTGTGGAACAGCCGGCCCCCTCTTCCCCCTACTTCCTCACTGAACTGTGATTGCGGAGAATCATCGTTTTTGGCTGACAACTTGAAGAGAGTCCTAAAGCAGTTACGTATACTGTTTGGATGACAAGAGCCTATTAACGCTCATCCCTTTTGGCCTTTCCTGATTATATACGTGATTCCGGACACAAACTTAAGCAGCCATCTTAGACAATCTGCACATGACACTGCCGTTTACTGTCAATAAGTGACAGATAACAGAATTACAGTCAGTGTGATGTTTGAGTGCTACAGGAACTTTTGAATTTTTCAATGATAAGCAACAAATTTACAGCTTCTCAATATAACACCAACAGATTAGTTAGAACATATAACATTGCAACGATGATTTCGAAAAGGCGACTAAGTCAGCTTTTTATTGGCATGTGTGAAAACTGCTTACACTACGCTTGTCTGTCGGCTTCTATGCCGCGCAATATAGGTTCACTAGACCTGTTAGAATCGATTCACTGGACTTCTTTTGAGAGATCGCGAAATAAGAGTGTCACGAATAGAATGAGAGCCAGGATGGCGATCATGAACACCAAAGCGTTTTTTACTGTGGATAAATCTTCATGCGATGTCTATTTTCTCCAACGAATCCCAAAATATTTTGGAAACACCGGCTTCTATAGGGAGAAATGACCATCGACATAAAACAGAGCACGCTATAAAGCACTCGACTGTTAATTTTTCTGACGAGCTACACGGGAGTGGAATGATTGCGACGTGTTTCTTCTATATCCTGACAAGTAATTAGGTGTAAATTACAGTAATTCATGTAGATTTGAATGCAGAATGGAAGATTTAAGAATTTTGAAACAAATTTATAATTTCTACACAAACGGCCGAGAGGATCTTTTGTAGAGTAGCCTACAGTTTTACAGAAGAGCTCGATAGCGACTAGGATTCAAAGAAAAACTTAAAGAGTTCTGAACTGATGTAGGACAGAGTGTTTGGAAGTGATGATGACTCAATACAAATCGAAGTTAAATAAATTAAGAAAGGAGTCTCCAAAGCAGATAAACCCAACCCCTGAAGAACACAGGCTTTGGACGGCTACTGTCGCAGTGAAATAGTTATTGCGAGGTGCTAGGACGACGGCGAATTCAGTCCTCCCAACGCACAAACCGGCCACGTTTGCCTTTCGACAAATGACAGATAAGGTGTCGCCGCGTCAGCTACGATAGTTTTATCTTCTCGCACAGTTAATGGCGAACATAATGTACTAGCTGATGCACTGACCCGCAAAGGCGCCATCATGATTGAACTGGACTTCTAAGCAGTAGTTCTCGCTCAAGACGTGAACATAAGTTGAAGTCCTTCCACACTGCCCCATTACTTTCGAAGATTCCACGTCTCGCACTACCAAACTCAAACGTAATATTGTGCGACTTCCTCAGGTTGTGTGAGTGACAGCTTGTGACGTCAAAATTTCAACGGGTGGCCACCAATCTCGCTAATACAGTCCTATAGAGATGTTAGACATTGGAAGTGCTAGATGACGCCGCGTGGTTAGAGGCACCATGTCAGCGGTTTGCGAGGCCCATCCCGCACGCGCGCGTGTGTGTGTGTGTGTGTGTGTGTGTGTGTGTGTGTGTGTGTGTGTGTGTGTTTGTTTTGTTACGGTAAGTTGGTAAGTTAGTTTACGTGGTGTGTAAGTCTAAGGACCGATGACCTCAGCAATTAAGTTCCTTAGGAATTTACACATATTTGAACATTCCACTCCCCCCCCCCCCCCCCCCCGCCACAGATAACTGTTCACCAAATCAACAACTGTTGAAGTAACGATCGCTAGAAACGACGTGACTCCATAGTCGAGCATCTACCTGTCAAATAAGCAATTTGAACAGATTCATATTGGCATGGTTTGCCCGTTAGCGCCGCCAAAACACACACACTATCTTATGGGGATTGACATGTTTTTCATGCTGTCGGGAAGTTTTTGCAGTGGGCGACGCAATAGTAACGACCATCTTCAAATTCATACAACGACGATGGACTGCGTGTTTCTTAGTGCACTCCACACTACAATAGACAAGGGCAGGAAATTTGAGTCCCATCTACAGAAAACATTAGTAACGTTGTTGGGTATGAAATTATGCGCAGCAGCCTACCAGTCTCCTGCTAGTAGCATCACTGAACGCCTCGCTGCTCTTGCTTCATTCAAAATATCATGGCTTCGAAGATTGGACAGACTGTTTGGAGCAGCAACTCGATGCGACTGCTTTCGTGCATAGACAAACACTCCGACTGCCCGGTGAATATCTAGCTGACGAACGGGATGCCACTACTGAGCTTCTGACTGTACAGTACCTGTGTTTACAGATCTATCGAGTACTGACAGCAAAGCTCCAGTCACCTTGTGTTGGTCGATGTACTGAACTTGCGCGGTGAAATAAATATTCGTCAGTAGCAGTTTACGTCGACAGGATAAAATCAGCTTCCATCGCACAACGAGATACCCAGGATGGCGCACTGCTAACTGGTGTCTGCGCCTAGCTTTGCGCACCAACGGCCTGTCTGTTGCAAGATTGATGAGCACAAATCCAAAGTGCCGTAGGTACCAAGGGAGAGTGATGCAGTGCGATGCGCTGTTCCTGCATTTTTCGTGTTTGATGTTGGCTACTAAAATATTTGTTTGTTATTTCTTTATTATTTCCTACAACGTTTCTCGAATTTACCTTTTCGCTTCAGTTCCTTGAAAAGAAAACTATTTAAATACGAAAAGAATGTTGGGAAGAACTGAATCTGCCTGAATCTGGAAATACCTGAACCATTTAAAATGTCAGGGTTCATATTTCATAATTCCACTATTAGATAAGGAGGAAATGCCACCACGGACCAAGAACTATGGCTACATTACAGAACAACCCTGTTACGACAAACATGATTTCACAGTCACATTCCTTGATTTTTTTAACAAGAAAACTGTCACTTTTCAATCTAATCTAGACGCTACCAGTCAGGATATCACCGAAAGTTATCACATTCGTCAAATGAAACCACAGCAAAATCATTGAGAAAGATATATTTGACCAAATTTGTATACTTAAGCGACAGCGAATATCGAAAACAGGAAAAAATGAAGAATCGTATTTTAATTGACTCGTCGTGTGGAAAAGCTGGAAAAGTTAATTACGTCTGACAGGAAAGATTGTTCCTATTAAAAGTGTTGCAAAGCAATCTGAGAAGCAACACAGCAGCTAACAAGCTCCAGACGAGGGCAATACACCTAGCTGGGCAGTTAACCGTATTACGACTACCTCTTAACGAAGCTGCATCTTGCCACACATCGCCAGTGATCTTCACGCCTATGCGCTGCTTCAAGAACGCCAACTCCATTACACACAGTGACTTTTACTCAACCTGCGCCAGATCTGCAGCTAGATGGCTTAGCACGAAGGCCGTCGCTAAAGTGACGTGTTTAAAAGTGTTCGTTCTTTATCGGAGGAACAGCATTCAGCTAGTTAAAATGAACGAGATTATACACAAAAGTAACATCCGGTCTTCTCAAGTTTCTGTACATGGATCTTCTCTACACAATTTTTGGCCATCGGTGTGTTTCTGCATCTGGATTCCTGGCTTTGTTAAAATTTGAGTACGAAACTCAAGAGGCTGGCTTTGTATTTCGTTTCTTTCAGAGTCGCAAATGCAAAGATAATCCAGCTTCCAGCAAACAGTTTCATTGCTATACAGAGGCTAACAAATTCAATTCTAGTCATGTGATTTTAAGCTCATGGCCATATTTTGGTGAATTCGCCATGATAATTTATCATTAAACTCGGAGGGTTCTTCTTCCCGTCCTCTCCAAGAACGTTGTCTGCCATTCTGTCTCTACGTCTCCATCATGTTGGACTGAACGACAATCACACTTTACACAGGCGCACACGTGTGACACTACTCTGCAGCTGCACAAACGTTTTGTCAGATTCGCTAACAGTACTTCTACTGCAACAACATAAAACTTATGACGTTCATGTGTTACCTAGGCATAACACACCTGTCAAATTATTCTTTCGATACCTAAAATGGATCATATTAAACTCCAAAGTCAAAGACCATACAAAAGTTATGGCTTTCACGCAAAGCTCAGTGTTCGATTCCCGCTTGGATATTCTGTTCCGCAACCTGCACTTAACGAGATTCGCCTCTGGCAAAACTCTGTATATCAAAGAGTCTTTGCATTTTGATTATTGTACGTTACGGGGATAAGTGAATAAATTAATTCACAGTGGAAGACAGGTCGTAGGAAGTGGTGAAGTCAAATTAACACTTAGACTGATAATTGCTTTAGCTCTCTGTATAGTTCTGTATAAGATAAAAGTTTTGATTCACTGTGATACCTAAAGCCGTCGGCACACGGACCGTGCATCCGAACGTTGAGCGTGCCGAGTTTCTGACGTCATAGCGTGGAATAGCACGTTCGGGAGTCTTTCCGAACGTGCAGAGCAATATCTGGCATGTCAGATATTCTGAGCGTGCGTCTGAGCGTTGACCAATGAGATGGCACAACGCCACCTACGTCACAAGCACGCCGTCTCCCTTCAGTACACAGTTGTGAGGCGCCATATTGACATTCATTTCAAGCCTATATATGCCGTTTCTGACCACCAGCAAATTGAGAATCACTGGAAAACCCGCTGTTAGTTGTGATTCGATCCAATAAATTAATGAGAAACATCATATTCGAAGCCAAAGAATTATTGTAACTTGCGTATTATGAGAGTAGGCTATTTGAAGACAGCGACACACTGAAGATCCACCCAAAATGCATTGTTCTTGGTACAATTTGTTATAATTAAATTTCAATTAATAACATAATTACCTGCGATTAACGTTTTTACCAATGAGTAAGATAATATGATTCAGCGACGGGTATTGTTGGTTTAGCGTAGTGAGTAGCGTCTCTGTCCATGAAAGAGATATTGATGGGGCGGTGGTTCGCGTCATAACCCTTCCAAAATGTTTTGTCCTAACATTCGCGTTTTTATTAGATTCTGATACTTTATTATTAGTTTAATATAAGTATATACTATAATATTTGATGTTATGTAAATATAAGTTCACCTTTTTTTGAGGGGTGACTTTGTCCGATTGGCTTAATCTACAGGACAGGTTGAGCTACTTGTATGAAAATATTTTGCTCCTTTTACGCTTCGTAATTCACATGTTGCAAAGATTCTGCTACTGGGTAGGAACAGTGATCAAGTAAGACTGACCCTGGAGTTTTACTAAAATGTGGGAATGATGAAATAATGTTTATAATATGCGGAGAAGTATTTCGAATTTGTACCGCACTGTTTGTAATGGAACTTTTATAGTCCTGTGTCCTTATTGATTGCACATGGTACTTTCCTTTTCGTGGACGATGAAGGAAATGTGCGGGAATTTTACGCGCGCCCGTTGAGTAAACAGTGTGATTTATGAACTAGAAACATCCCTCGACTGCCGCTGGAGTGCGTTGCGATCGCGTATACCACTTTGGGCCCCACGAACCGTATGCACAAGTCGCATCGTTCCTGAGCGTTCAGCAGCACGTTGAACTCGGCACGCTCAACGTTAACGTTCGACAGCACGGTCCGTGTGCCGACGGCTTAAGACTGCATTTGAATTTAAGTTTTAGACTTCTTACAGCATTCGTCTATTTTAGCAAATGTGCTGAAGAACCCAGCAGATGAGTGCCCTAAACCTTCATACTGGGGTCAATATGACCCCATAAGAGAATTGGAAATATGTATCTCCCTTGTTTTCAAAACTATTATTTTCAAAACATGCAACTTTCATCCTCTCAAGTCAATTGGATCCACTTCTGTTTCGCTCATTTTTATATTTACAACAGATTCGAAATTTTTTTCACGGTCTTTGCATTGAGTACCACTGGCATCAATATGACCAACTTTCTTTGTTTCTAAACGTAACATTTATGAAACAGAATGACGAATTCTATGTTGACTAACTGTTCCAACAAACTCCTGCAACAATAAAAACATTATTTTATACTTATTTTTGTAACCATTGTTGGAGTATCTTGCATCAGCTGTTGTACCCTTCCTAATACCACTATGGTCAATATGACCCCACAAGCACATTGCTTTTAAAGCTTTTTTTTTCCTTCAAAATATGCCACTTTTTCTCTGAGTCAGTTGTATCCAGTGATGTTTTGGTCAGTTTTATATTCACAACAAATAAAAATTTATTCATTTTTTTTCGCACCTACCACTGAGATTAACATGAGCCCAATCTAAATTTCTGTTTTGTTTCTTGAATGTAATATTTATGAAAATAAAATCATTAAAGTTACGCAGAACAGCTGTAATGCTTTGACCTTAGTTCATTAAAATAATGCCAACATAGTGTAAATAACGGGTTTATATGACCCCAAAGGTACTCAGTGGGAGAAGAAAATCGTAGTAGTACTAGGATTAAATGTCACGTGCACATACTATACATCTAACGGACGCCAACAATCCCGACGAGACTAAATAACTCCCATTTTCGTAGATCACTAAATTAGCAGTTTTCTGCCACAGGAAAATACAGTAAACGTCTAAACAAAGGAGTTCTTCCTTCTGGAAAGTCAAACAGTTAAGTCAACATCGACATAATGCCAAGAGCTAATGGCGGTAGAAGTAAATAGCAGCTACAGACTGGCGATACTGACTGCTTTCGAAACGGAAGTTCAGTGTTATACAACTACCTCCACCCACACTATTTGAAGTTTTTTACAACACCTCCGTTTATACGCTGTCGTATGAACGACTGAAAGTATTACATACTTACAACCGCCTGCATTTCCGAGACAAGGAATTTGACCTTAGGTAGACTGTTATAGCGCATACGATATATATCGCATCATCGAAACAAAACTGTCACCAGAAATGGATAACATATCGAATACCCAAGTTAAGAATGTCTGAATGGCTTATATTGGGAAACATATCAAACTGCTTTGCTTTCTGGGGATCGACGCATACTTTGGAGCACTAAATTTTAATGCATTTCAACCATTTGGTTTGCAGGCTCTTTCCTTCACAAATTCATAAATTAATCTGTTCTGACACAATACATTAGAAGTGACTGATACGATCTTGTGCGTAATTATCCTATAAATATTTACTCGGTCCAAAGAAAGTTCACAAATGTGGCTATCATTGGTAAGAGAATTGTTCTGATCTATGAGAATGGTGCGCTGGCCCTTTGCAACTACTACAGAAATTTTCAAAATAAGCACTTAATGTACACCACATGTACAGCCCCAACATAAATGAGAAACTATTAGACTGGAATTTTCTTTACAAAATGAAATTTCACAGTTACGCTACAAACTCTCATGCACCCCTTACACCACAATTGTCAATTAGGCCAAGAAGTGAGCATCTATAATTTGACCTGGAAAAAATCTTCCATAATATTCGTTTATGTTAATTTACGATAAACTGAATATTTTTCCCTTCTGAAACTCCGCAAGATGCTATAATCCCATTGGTCCATCCCCCCCCCACCTCCCTCTCTCTCTCTCTTACGGATCTGCTGCTTATTGTTAGTAGTGTTACCTGCATCATGTGCGGCCCAAAAATATCTCTCTCTTACGGATCTGCTGTTTATTGTCAGTAGTGTTACCTGCATCATGTGCGGCCCAAAATATCAATCTTCTTTCAGTGTGCCCCAGATAAGCTAATTGTTGGGCACCCTGTACTACACCTTCTTTTCGCGACTCCACTACACTACAGTTTCAGAAGCAGAAACTCGGAATGACAAACAAAAATAATTCCGAATATTTCATTACGTAATTTTCGCTGGAAGCCTAGTCAAATGCGTATAAGGCTTTACTACACCTTTCTTTGCGACTCCACTAAACTACAGTTTCCGAAGCAGAAACTCGGAATGACAAAAATGCTTCCGAACATTTCATTTCGTCATTTTCGCTGGGAGTGTAGTCAAATGCGTTATAGGGCTGTTCGTCAGGTAAGCCAACAGCCTTCCGATTACCTTGCACTACACATTCAAGGAATGTTCAAAGGCTGACCACAGTAGCACGATAAGATTTGAGATGACGCTACCGATGAGATTTTAAAGGTAGTACCGCCTGAAGAGGGGATAGGCGCCGCAAAAATGTATTCGGAGAAGAGCGGTGTCAGCCTTTGAAATTGCCGCTTATTATGTAAACAAGTTGCTCAGTTTCGAGATATGTCACGCCATAAGAACTACATTTTACAGGTGCCAAAATTACTATATAGGAAAGAATTGATACTTATCTATTTACTTTTCAAGTATATAAGAAATCTGTAGCGAATGTGACTTTGCCCCCTCTTTGGACACTTATAAAGGCAACAGTATATCCATCGCTGAAAAATCATTTAAGTAAACAACCAACAATAGCTGTATTCATACTGAATCTTTGTTCAGGAAGCATTTCAAAATTTACGCACTTGTTTATACCGATTATAAATCCAAACTAGCCATGACAACGCACTTGTTTATACGATTATAAATCCAAACTAGCCATGACAACATTTCCCCTAAAATATCTATGTATACCAAATCATTGTCTGCAGCTCGTGGTCGTGCGGTAGCGTTCTCGCTTCCCGCGCCTGGGTTCGATTCCCGGCGGGGTCAGGGTTTTTCTCTGCCTCGTGATGTCCTTACGTTAGTTAGGTTTAAGTAGTTGTAAGTTCTAGGGACTGATGACCATAGATGGTGCTCAGAGCCATTTTTTAACCAAATCATTATTTCTGCCATTTTGTCATTCTACAGGGAGTTCAAGTGTAAATGTGAGCACACATTTTATAAACTGATCAAGATATTGAAACAAAATTTCACATTAAATATTTTTTTTTTCATTACAACTGGAATGTTTGTTCATTTCACAGTGCTATCAATTTTCAGAGTTATGATTCCATATTAAGGCACCTCGTACAGAAACAGGGTGTAATCTTATGATCAAATTTAGCTGCTTTCACCCCACTATACGGTAACAGGAAGTACATTAAAATCACAGAAACGTAAACTAATTCAAACGAGCACCAGGCCAAGATGTTGCCTCAGCTGTAAGGAAACCAGTTTATGGAGTAAACCCACCAGCAATTGACAACCTTCCTATGTAGTTCTTCCATGAAGCATAACAACTTAAAACAAGCATTTCTGCTTCAATAGTAAACAAAATATTTCTAACAGCTGGTAAAAGTAACAGTGATGCATATATTAACGATCTCTTTTGGGGGAAAGGTGTTTGAAGTTTGCTTAACATCACACCAATAACTGCTGCCACCAGGTACTTTGGGCCATCTGAGTTTTTACAAGGCAACGAAAGTGAAACTGCCGTGTTTTAAGCAATTTTTGTGAAAGGATTCACTTATGATTACTCTCCTTCCGCAACATTAAAAATGCCGCTAAAAAGTATTTGTTTCTGTTTTAAAAATAACTCTGCAATACCCCATCAAAGTTATGATTGACAACATTATACTCGCCCTTTGCGGCCTGTTATTTGCCAAAAAAGTGCCTCGATACCTAGAACCGTCATTAAAATATTGGCGGAACGCGGATAGCAGCATTAAAGTTTCGCATGACCTGTAAATTTAACACGACTTGGTATGGTTCTGAAGAAAGTATCGGTTTGGCGACATACCGAAAGCCGGAATTTTCAAAATACCTGGGTAGTTACTACTCGCTTGATAACGGGCAAACTGCTATGCTGAACGAGCGCGCACTGCGTCCTTGAGGGCAAGTGGAGAGGCTGGCTTCCCGCGACATGTTTGTGATAGCTGGCGGCTGAAAGCGGGCTCTCCCGTAAGGTCGTGGCGCTCTGCCTAGCAACAAGAATAGACGGCACGGCACGCACACGGGGCGGGCTGGTCCGGTCACTCTCGTGCGTGCTCAAGGTGAATTTCTCCGGCTTGCTACGGCCGCTCCAGACAGCTCGAGGCATGGGCGTGTGCCGGCACCTCCCTAGGCGCGAACACACATGCCTGTCTCACACGGGGGCCCCGTTCCCCCTGTCATGTTTCCGCGGCAAAACAGATTCTTCGTTACACTTCTGTGTTTTCTGCCTGTCATGTTTCCGCGCAAAAACAGATTCTTCGTTATACTTCTGTTGTTTCTGCCTGAGTCCAAACTGTCAAGTACATCCCCCGTTATGTCCAATGCAATGGAAATGTAAAATGAAAACGGTAAAACTTAAGATCTTAAGAAATAGCAGAAAGCCATTACGGGATTATTTTTTAATAATTTTATATTCACGATTTCTTGTATTTTTAAATTCAACTTTCTGTGAAATTTATTTATAAATCTTACAGAGCAAACACAGATTTTCAACTTTACATGTCTACATTAATGTTGTATAAGGATTCTGCTAATTTAAAGAAGTTAACTGTTTTGGTGCATCTGAACTGGAGGGGAGAGAGAGAGAGAGAGAGAGAGAGAGAGAGAGAGAGAGAGAGAGAGGGAGAGAGAGAGTGGGGGGGGGGAAGGGAGAGAGAGAGAGATGAGAGAGAGAGAGAGAGAGAGAGAGAGAGAGAGAGAGAGAGTGGGGGGGGAAGGAGAGAGAGAGAGAGAGAGAGAGAGGAGAGAGAGAGAGAGAGAGAGAGGAGAGAGAGAGAGGGGGGGGGGGAGAGGGGGGGAGAGAGAGGGGGGGGGAGAGAGAGAGGGGGGAGAGAGAGAGGGGGGGAGAGAGAGGGGGGTGGGGGCGGGGAGAGAGAGGGGGGAGAGAGAGGGGGAGGGGAGAGGGAGAGGGAGAGGGGGGAGAGAGAGGGGGAGAGGGAGAGGGGGGAGAGAGAGGGGGAGAGGGTGGGGGAGAGTGAGAGAGGGGAGGGGGGGAGAGTGAGAGAGGGGGGAGGGGGGAGAGGGAGAGAGGGGGGGAGGGAGAGATGGGATGGTAAGCAGAAATCGGGGTGATGGTAGTGGTGGGAGGATATAAAGTGGGCGCTATCGAAAAGGGCGTCAGGGTAAAATGGAACATGAATGAAGGAAGACAGTGAAGAGGGGGGAGGGGGAGGGGGAGGGGGAGGAGGAGGAGGAGGAGGAGAGTGAAGGAACAGAAAGGAAAGAGGATTGCGATGAGGGGGACTGAGAGAGCAGGGATGATGAGCGGGGGAGGGGGGGGGCAATGAGGTGGGAGGGGGCGATAGCGGGAAGTGAGGGAGGAGAGTGGGGAAGGGACTGCGAAGAAACGAAGCAGGGAAGCGGTGAGGAGTAGGAGGGGGCATAGGAGGGAGTTCAGGAGAAGGCCATAGGGCACGGAGCGAGTGAGGGGGGAGGCACGGAGGGAGGGAGTGAGGAGTGGGGAGGGAGGCAAGGGGCGAGCGGGGAGAGGCACAGAGAGGGGGCGAGGGAGCGGTGGGGGAGGCGGCAAGAAGGGGCGAGCGAGTGGGGGGAGGCAAAGGAGAGAGCGAGCGAAGCGAAGCGAGCGGGGGGGGGGGGGGGGAGGCAAGGAGAGAGCGAGCGAGCGGGGGGGGAGGGCAAGGAGGGAGCGAGCAGGGGGGAGGCAAGGAGGGAGCGAGCAGGGGGGGAGGCAAGGAGGGAGCGAGCAGGGGGGGAGGCAAGGAGGGAGCGAGCAGGGGGGAGGCAAGGAGGGAGCGAGCAGGGGGGGAGGCAAGGAGGGAGCGATGGGAGGAGGCAAGGAGGGAGCGATGGGGGGAGGCAAGGAGGGAGCGATGGGGGGGAGGCAAGGAGGGAGCGATGGGGGGAGAGGCACGGAGGGAGCG